>NC_092340.1:277429705-277737794 GCF_046630445.1 Rutidosis leptorrhynchoides | reverse complement strand
GAATGATGTTATGAACATCATTACTACCTCAAGTTCCTTGGATAAACCTACTGGAAATGAAAAAAATGGATCTAGCTTCAAAGGATCCTTGGATGGCTTGAAAGTTCTTGAAGCAGAATCATGACACGAAAACAATTTCAAGTAAGATTTCCACTCGAAATAAGATTGTTATAGTTATAGAAATTGAATTAAAGTTTGAATATGATTATTACCTTGTATTAGAAAGATAACCTACTGTAAGTAACAAAGGTTTCTTGATCTTGGATGATTACTTGGAATGGATTTAGAAAACTTGGAAGTAAACTTGCAATCTTGGAAGTATTCTTGATTTTATGAAACTAGAACTTTTGGAATTTATGAAGAACACTTAGAACTTGAAGATAGAACTTGAGAGAGATCAATTAGATGAAGAAAATTGAAGAATGAAAGTGTTTGTAGGTGTTTTTGGTCGTTGGTGTATGGATTAGATATAAAGGATATGTAATTTTGTTTTCATGTAAATAAGTCATGAATGATTACTCATATTTTTGTAATTTTATGAGATATTTCATGCTAGTTGCCAAATGATGGTTTCCACATGTGTTAGGTGACTCACATGGGCTGCCAAGAGCTGATCATTGGAGTGTATATACCAATAGTACATACATCTAAAAGCTGTGTATTGTACGAGTACGAATACGGGTGCATACGAGTAGATTTGTTGATGAAACTGAACGAGGATGTAATTGTAAACATTTTTGTTAAGTACAAGTATTTTGATAAGTGTCTTGAAGTCTTTCAAAAGTGTATGAATACATATTAAAACACTACATGTATATACATTTTAACTGAGTCGTTAAGTCATCGTTAGTCGTTACATGTAAATGTTGTTTTGAAACCTTTAGGTTAATGATCTTGTTAAATGTTGTTAACCCAATGTTTATAATATCAAATGAGATTTTAAATTATTATATTATCATGATATTATGATGTACGAATATCTCTTAATATGATCTATATACATTAAATGTCGTTACAACGATAATCGTTACATATATGTCTCGTTTCAAAATCATTAAGTTAGTAGTCTTATTTTTACATATGTAGTTCATTGTTAATACACTTAATGATATATTTACTTATCATTTAACATAATTAATCAAGTGTATCAATATCTTAATATGATTCATATGTACCTAGTAAGACGTTATAACGATAATCGTTATATATATCGTTTTCGAGTTTCTTAATTTAATAGTCTCATTTTTATGTATATAACTCATTGTTAAAATACCTAATGAGATACATACTTATAATAAAATCATGTTAACTGTATATATAACCATATATATGTCATCGTATAGTTTTTACAAGTTTTAACGTTCGTGAATCACCGGTCAACTTGGGTGGTCATTTGTCTATATGAAACCTATTCCAATTAATCAATTCTTAATAAGTTTGATTTCTTAACATGTTGGAAACATTTAATCATGTAAATATAGTTTTCATTAAACATATAATCATAGAAAGGTTCGGAAAAGTTCGGGTCACTACAGTTCACCCGTGATAATAAAGTCTCTATTGAATTTGACGAGTTTGGTTTCTCTGTGAAAGATTTTGTGACTCGACACCTTCTCCTCCGTTGTGACAGCACCGGAGATCTCTACCCAGTCACCCCTCCTGTCCCAAAACCCATTCACCATGCGTTGCTCACCAGTCCTGTTACCTGGCATCAACGTCTTGGACATCCCGGACATGATTTTTTCGTAGACTTCTCTCCAATAACGATATTTTTTGTAATAAAACCGTGTCTCCTGTTTTGTGTCATGCATGTCAACTTGGTAAACATATACGCCTTCTTTTTTTCGTTTCTAGTAATAATGTTAATGCAACTTTTTATATTGTTCACTCTGATTTATGGACTTCTCCTGTTCCTAGCATTAGTGGCTTAAAATACTATATAATTTTTCTTGATCATTATACGCACTATGTATGGGTTTTTCCGCCACGCAATAAATCTGATGCAATCACTAAATTCATTCAATTCCGCGCCTTTGTACAAAATCAGTTTAAACAAGAAATCAAAGCCTTCCAATGTGATAATGGTGGCGAATTTAATAATAAAACATTTCATCAACTCCTACAAACCAACAGCATTCAATTTCGCTTTTCCTGCCCTCACACATCTCAACAAAATGGTACGTCGGAACGCATGCTCCGCACTATCAACAACCTCATTCGCACTCTTCTATTCCAAGCTCATCTTCTGCCAACTTATTGGGTGGAAGCTCTCCACATGGCCGCTCATCTTCTTAATCTTCTCCCCTCTTCTGCTATTAACCATGACATACCACATACCCGTCTTTACAAACAAAAACCGACGCACCTTCGCGTCTTCGGCTGCTTGTGCTATCCCCATCTCACCACCACAAATAAACTCGCTCCTCGCTCCACTCCTTGCATCTTTCTCGGGTATCCCTCTAATCACCGGGGTTACTGTTGTCTTGACCTGACCACAAATAAAATCATATTGTCGCGTCATGTCACCTTTGACGAAACCTCATTTCCTTTCGGTTCTATGACACCTACTCAACCTCCTTCTTATGAATTTCTGGATCCGCCTCCTAACCTCTTTTCTCGATCCTTCCATCTCTCTGCTCCCACCTCGGAGACTCAGCCTCCTCCGATCGAGGCTACCGAAAATACGCAAACTACTCTCCCGGAGACACAGCCTCCTCCGACTGAGGCTACCGAAAATACACAAACTACTCTCACGAAGACACATCCTCCTCCCAATGAGGCTACTACCACTAACACCTCTCAGTCCACTCATCCCATGATCACACGTACTAGGCTAGGCACCACGAAACCTGTCCAACGTCTTTATCTTCACACCTCTGTTATATCTCCTATTCCCCGCTCTTACCCTGATGCTCTCCTTGAACCTAACTGGAAACAAGCTATGACTGAAGAATATAATGCTTTGATCAAAAATAGTACTTGAAAACTTGTGCCTCGCCCATCGGACATGAACATAGTTTGCTCCATGTGGCTATTTAAGCACAAGTTTAATGCAGACGGTAACTTAAGCAGGTATAAAGCTCGTTTAGTCGCTAATGGTCGCAGCCAGCAGATTGGTGTTGATTGTGATTAGACTTTTAGTCCGGTTGTTAAGCCGGCCACCATTCGCACTGTCCTCAGCTTAGCGATTTCTCGACACTGGCCTGTTCATCAGCTAGATGTCAAGAACACTTTTCTTCATAGACAGCTTTCTGAGACGGTTTATATGCATCAGCCTCCGGGGTTTCGGGATCCTAGATACCCCGATCATGTTTGCTTATTGCAGAAATCTTTATATGGCCTCAAACAGGTCCCGCGTGCATGGTTTCAGCGCTTTACAGGATATGCTCAGCGACTTGGCTTCCATCAAAGCCGCTGTGATACTTCTTTATTTATTTATCGACAGGGATCTGACACTGCTTACCTTCTTCTGTATGTGGATGATATTGTGTTGACAGCTTCCTCGACTAATTTACTTCAGCGGATTATCAATTCCTTACATACGGAATTTGCTATGACTGACCTCGGCCCACTGAACTATTTTCTTGGCATCTCTGCCTCTCGTACCACCTCTGGGATGTTTCTCTCCCAGAAACAGTATGCAATTGAGATTTTTGAGCGGGCAGGCATGACCACGTGTCAACCATGTAGGACCCCAGTTGAGCCGGGTGCTAAGCTCACAACTCACGGCCCCTCTGTGCACGATCCGACCCAATATCGCAGCCTTGCAGGTGCATTACAGTACCTCACCTTCACTCGTCCAGACATAACTTACGCTGTTCAGCAGATTTGTCTATTCATGCATGATCCTCGAGAGCAACACTTGCATGCTCTCAAACGGATCCTTCGCTATGTTCAAGGGACTACAGACATGGGATTACAGTTATATGCATCGTCCCCTACCACATTGGTTGCTTACTCTGATGCTGACTGGACTGGGTGCCCTACTACCAGACGTTCCACCTCACGGTATTGTGTTTTTCTTGGTAACAACCTCCTTTCATGGTCCTCGAAGCGGTAGCACACTCCATCTCGTTCAAGTGCCGAGGCGGAATATCGTGGGGTCGCGAATGCAGTTGCCGAGACTTGTTGGATACGTAATCTGCTTCGCGAGCTTCACTGTCCCCTTACATCCGCTACACTGGTTTATTGCGATAATGTCAGCTCTGTCTATATCGCCTCTAATCCGGTTCAACATCAGCGAACCAAGCACATCGAGATAGACATTCACTTTGTCAGAGATTTGGTTGCTCAAGGACAGGTTCGAGTTCTACATGTTCCATCCAGATATCAGTTTGCAGACATCTTCACCAAAGGCCTACCGTTTGCTTTATTTGATGAGTTCAGATCCAGTTTGAGCGTTCGGCGAACTCCCGCTCCAATTGCGGGGGGATGTTAGCCATTATATTAGCCCATATGTTTAGTGTTTGGGTCTAGCCCATCTTGTATTATTAGAGTTTAGCCATATTTATATCTATGTGCTATGTACTGATTGATTAAGGCAAATAATATTATCTATCATAATTTAACATTTCTCTGGTCATCCATGACGTGCTATTAGTGAGGAACATATATGTGTTTTGATGTTTTATTATATAAACCTTAAACCCTATGCTTAAAGTTGAATTTTATCATACTTAATGTAGATCTAATTTCTTTATTTCGACTATGATCTCTAGAAATTGAACAGGATGTCATTAAGTAACGTGGCTTGCGCAGTTCACGAGTTCTTACAAAGTGTTAGTCGGAAAGAGCATTTCTTGGAGTTGATAGATTGGGTTGAAGAACGACGTTCACAGCTGTTGGCGGCCAAGGCATTTGCCAGCCAACATATGTCAGTGTTGGTGTCGGCTGGACAAAGGCTCCGGACAATGGTCGAGATGAATCTTGGTTGGGGTAAATCTGTGTTTGGTTCATGCCATGTCCCTTCAGAAAGGAAGGATTGTTTTGTGATGACACTAGGTAGTCCTATTAAGACCACTCGTAGCGGTGAGGGGCGTGGGTTGGTGGAGTGGGTTGTTTTTTGCACTTTTTTGATGAGTAGGTCTAGGATGAGTGAGTTTTTTGTATGAGGCAGTGGTGGTGTGGGTTTTTGGAGTGAGTTTTAGTGAAATGCTGATGTGACATTTTTATTTTCATTTTTTTGTGTTTATTTTAATATTTTTATATTTAAATTTTAAAAATATTTAAAACCACAACGGCTACAAAATGAACCTTTTTTTTTTTTTTTTTTTTGAAAAAACGGCTAGTTTTTTTTTCCCCCTCTATATAAACAACCACTTTCACCTCATTAACACACACTTCATTTATTTTCTCTCTCAAAACAAAACACATACTCAAATCAAAAATGTTGATTGCCTCTCCCATGATTGCCTCATTCGTAATTTACTACGGAGCTCAATTCGATAACGAATTCAAGGTGTACGATTACAAAACTAGTAAGAAAGTTAGGTTTGCTGAGATCGACATTCGTGACGTTGGGTTGGAAACTTTGTTGGCTTTCTTGAAGCAGAATGTACCCTTCGAACACACCGACGTCTTATACTATGAAGACGATCATCTTCCAGAATTGTCAGCCATGAGCCTTCGCACAAACAAAGTGTGGGACTCTATCAAAGACTCTCTTTTGGCGTTCAAATTTAATATCTTTGTATTTGATTTGTGAAGAAGTGTACTCTCCGCCGTGTTGTTCCGGTTACTATTTTGACGGTCAATTCTAGTCCGAAGTTCCCGAATCTTACGAAGATTAAACATTGTGTTGAATCTAGCCGTTGTAGTTTATGTTGTTTTTTTTGCGTGTTTTATGTTTTTTTTGTACGTTTTTTTGTAATCGTTTTAAGTTTAAATAAACAACTATATTGTATGAAAGTATGTACGCGTTTAAATTAAATTTGGTATTTACTATCACTTATCTAAAATAAAAATAAAGAAAATTAAAAAAACAAAAAAACAAAAACATCCATGGCTTGTTCCGTGAGATTCCCACTGCCGCCCCAATTTAACCCCCAACCGCCGCCCCGCTACGGCCTGCTGGGGCGTGGCTTGAGTGCCACTTCGGATCTCACGGGCTTGGGTTTGAACCGATACAAGTCGACTAATAAAGAGGATTGGGTTGTTTACATGCATATGCCACTGAAACACATCAACTATATTGAGGCACATGCTAGTCACGTGTTCAAGCCCTTGAATGCTAATTACCTTAATATCTAACCCAACTTATCTACTTCTACGGACTTCAATTACATGTTTGATATATTGACGTTCATTACAGTAGATCATGTCTCCATGGTATGAAATAAATGTTTCAACAAGTTGTTACATACAACATTCATGTTTGGCTTGTATTTACTAGAGAGAGTTTTAAATGTACTTGCTAATAGTTGTTCTAACTAGTCATTGAAATCAATGGTGCTCTGTAATCATGTTTATTCACGTAATTAGCATACGTTTATGAGAATCTATTATGTCTTCAATGCTTACACTTGTATGCAAATAACCCTAGGGGCCTTGACCTATGCATAGCATCTTCCCTATCCATCATGGTGGTATACTCATGTACGATCCAAATTTAAACATGTGATCAGCCATATAACATTTAGACTTGGGCCGAATAATCTCTTCATAATGTTAAGCTGAACAAAAGAAATCAGTTTATACACGAAATGATACCAAAAAAACATCAAGACAGTCATGGTCCCTTTGATATCTCATTCATTTCCATACTCTGAACCACTCAAGTACTCACCATGCTCTTCAAAATATTCAATCAACCGTTTCAGAAACTTGTCACTGCTCACCGTCTCTGTGTCACATATGAGACAACATTGTCTCCTTGCACGAGTCACAGCAACATTCATACGTCTACGATCACTCAAAAATCCCACCTGAAATATAAACTTCGTGTCAATATGTTCATTCACCGTTATATAAATGGGCTATTAACCAAATTGCAATTTTGCCCACGCAAGACGCAAACGATTTGCGTATGGGTCGTGACCCGAGAAATTTCAAATCACGATAATAAGATGGGTTGTGGTGGTGTGTTTGATCACGTTTGGGGGAGTGTGTTTGATGAATTTGTAGGCGAGTTTCTAATCCGGTCGCCAAATCGCGTGTGTCGGGTCGCAGTAAGCCGTAGATAAGTGGGTGGGTTTTTATGATGATGCTGCTCACATTCTTATATACCCTAATTTGAACATGCATTCAGAAATACACAAGTCGCTTGCAACTTGCGAATCTGAGATTATGGGTCGTAACCGACTGAAAATTTTCAGATCGCAATCTTAATTTTACGGGTCACGAGCTTGTTTGCTATGGGTTATTGCTAGACATTGTTCGTAACCAAGAAAATTAAGATCGTCTGAAATTTATTGGTCATGACCCATACGCAAATCACTTGCATTTTGCGTGGGCAAAATTCAAATTTTTTGTTTGCTTTTTTTTTTGTTGCAAAATGTCATATATTTATTTTATTTTTTGGAAAAATGGTTAATAATTTTATATAACTTCAACCTAATTATTAGATGGTAAAAGAATGAATACCTCTTTCTTTGAGTTTGACCTGACCATCGAGATAATAATAGCTTCTTTTTCCCTGCCTTGAAACCCATCCACGGTCGATATTTCAAGTTCTTTTAACTTGTCTTCCTTGGTTCTCAACATCCTTAGCAACACGACCTACGAAATAGCTGTCACATTAGACAACCAACAAATCCGATACTAATTTTCTTATATTTTTTTTTTTTTTTAATGTTTAGAGCTTCGGTCTACCTGTGCTGAGTATGGAGTGATAATTCCGATATCGGAAGCACGCACTCCACTTTCAACGAGCCTTTTTGCATGGGATATAGCAATATCAGCTTCACCTTCATTTAATGTGCTTTCTTCTTCATCCTTTTTTTCTTCCATGTCACACCTACAACAAAATATTAATAGTAGCAAAAGCAAAGAATGATATAACAATATAGCAGTAGTGAGTAAATTATATCAATAGTCCTTGTGATTTACATGAAATTATATCAACCGTCCTTATCTTTTGAAAATTTTAGCGATTGTCCCTAAAGTTTAAATGAAATTAGACCAATCGTCCTTATCTTTCATAAACTACACTATCGTCCCTGACTTACGTGAAAATGTACAGTAATGGTCCCTGACTTATTCAAAAGGTGCATTTATAGGAGGGACCATCAGCGTACACTATAAAGCATGTCAGGGACGATCAATTTAATTTTTAAACGATAAGGAACGATAGTTGTAATTGCATGAAAATCATAGGGACTATCGTTGTAATTTTCAAAAGATAAGGATGATTAGTGTAATTTAATGCAAGCCACAAGGACTATTGGTATAATTTACTCCAATAATAACCATAACGCAGTAGTTGCATACCCTGCTATGTCTACAAGAACAAGAGTAGGTTCTGCCGAAGAGGACTTTTGTACGTTATCAAGTTCATATAGTGTATGCCCAGCAACACTTGCATGAGCTTTAATCTATCATTATTGTACCAAATAAAATCAACAACTACAATAACAATGGGCGTAAGCGTAATATTTTACAGTTAAAATCTAAAAAGAAAATTAAGTACCTTACTATTGTAAAGCTCTTTTGATGACCAGTTCATTATAAGCTCATGCATGCGATACTGTACAGTCAGCATAGACATGACATCATCGCCATACAAGTCTGCAAGGCGCTCGAATAAAGTCTTTCCTAACCCTTTGTTTTCGGCTTCGACACTCTGTATTGTTGGAGGAAGTTGGAGATGGTCCCCAGAGAGTATACACCTAGAACCCTACATAACAAACGTTGAAAATTTCTATTGCACTTTCCATGCGTAAGGGTCTGTTTACTTTCCACTTAATGATCTATTTCTGTACAGCTTTCAGTAAGTAAAATTGTTGTTTCACTTAATCTGAAAATTAATCTGTATCTAGGAGACACAGAATCAGACACCCTTCCCATCAGACACCCTTCCCATTAAGAGGCAAATGGAAAACTGATATAGAAAAAAAGTAAACGGACCCTAAGAATTGTTTCAACAGTGTTGTATATGGTGGCCATCTAGGCCAACTAGTCGGGTTGATGACTAGCCCGTCCCGTTTTGCACAAAAACATCTAATTAGTCAGTCAACGCTAAAAGTCAACGCTAAAAAGTCAGGTCAAAGTCGGTCTGAATCTGTTAAGAGTCGGTCAAAGTCAAGGTTGGTCAAAGTTCTCAAAAATTTTAATACTTTTATACTCAAATTTTGTGCCCTATGCATATGTTTGATATATTTATGTGAAACATATATTAGTAAAATATATATATTTTAGTCAATGTACAACTCAACTCCGCCTCACGCCTTTTCCAACCTTGTATTTCAGATATATTTATGTGTAACATATATTAGTAAAATATATATATTTTAGTCAATGTACAACTCAACTACGTCTCACGCCTTTTCCAACCTTGTATTTCAGTTTGCGTTTTGAGATTGATTACCTTTAGAAGAGCAATCCAACAAGCTACCTCGAGAGCTTGGGCAGCTTCGTCAATTATCACGAGATCAAACGAAGTGCCGTCTAATTTTCTTGTTAATGAACCAGTGAGAGTCGTTAAAACGACATCTGCATTTTTAATTACATCTGTCACAGCCAGTTGCTGCCTCTTGTGTTCCTCTTTGGAAAGCAGCCTGAGTTCCTTCCGGATATCCCTCTTTGTATTTCTATCTTTAGCTTTCAACAGTTTACCATTTAATGCCTAAATGATCCACTAATGAAACATTAAACGGAACAACAAAATTTATATATAAAAAATGAATGATTAAACGATTTTAGTTTTCTCATTATAGTTTACCTTCATCTCTTTCCGAATATCATTTGCAAGAGAACTGTTGTCCCCACGTAAAACCTAAAATAACCAACCAATTTAAGCGATACTTTGCAACACAAAGTCGGAAAATTGAACAATCTTGACGTGCAAATGTAAGTATGTGAATGGCAATATGTTTTTGTTTAAAATAGAAGTGGCACAATATACAAGTTTGGTGATCATTATATCTATTTTCCCGAGCAATAACAATACATATCAAGTAACTAACTTGAAAATGTTTTCGTGGTACTAATTTTTTTACACTAGCATAGCTAGTGAACTACATAGGATAATTTACTACCACGTTGATTAAAAAGGAGAAAAAAAAAAAAGAATAAACAAACCTGTGTATCAAGAGCACTGTCTAATACTTGGGGCAATAGCCGAGCAGGATGTCCCACTCTCACCAACTTTACCCTAATCCAAATATAAATGACTAGGTTACTAATATATAATATAATATTACATGGAATTTTTGTACACTAGAAATAAAAAACATTATTTCATTACAATTTACAAAAGACTTATATATGAATAACTTGGCATGTGAGTTAATTACTTATTTTCTTGTTCACGCTTTATATCTAACAACTTACAAACATACAAAGGAGTACACCATTCAAATGGTCAGATTTAGACAAACACTTAAACAATCTACTTTTTTTTATACCTGTGAGGAACTAGTCGTTCAACAATGTTGTCAACCGCAATGTTAGATGCAGCACATGCAAGAATCTTTGACCCACGTTTGACTTCTTGTAATATAATTTCAACCACAGTTGTCGTTTTTCCAGTTCCAGGTGGTCCATGCAGCAAAAAGATGTCTTTTGATGAAAGGGCTTTTCTAATAGCATCTTTCTTGAAGAAAAAATAAACAAAATAGTGTCATTTAACAATGATTTACTAAAAATAAAAAATAAAAAGAATTACATTATACGTGTTTAACTGTTCATATATAAGCAAAATAGAAAACATATAAGAGGCTAAACACCTGAGAGTGATCAAGGTTTTTATTGAATGGTGTAAAGGTGACATCTTTCTTTGCTACAGTTGGAGATTTCTCTCCAAATAGGACAGGAACCAAGTCTGAAGCGGGGCCCCTTTGAATACCTTTGCTTAGTTGTATCAATGTGTCCTTCATTCTGCGATATGTCACCTAATAACGATGGTTTAACAGATATCACACTGAGTTTGTATTAATGATGATAGAAAATGATATATACCTCATTAGCCACTTTCTCAATTCGTAAGGAACTATTTAAACCTTCTTCTGGAATATCATCAAATGCAATAGTGATTGATGAATCCTGCACAATGCAACATACACATTTCAAATCCGATATTATATAAAATATTAAATTCTTTAACAAAAATGTAAATACCTTCAGTCGATAAACAACACCTTGTCCAAGAGCAGGAGAGCCTAAATCAGCCTTGTTTGGTTTTAAAACAACTACATCGTGAGTCCCAAACTGCAAAGCAACAGAAAGTAAGTTCGGTTCACTGTAATTTTTTTTATTTGTAGATTATAAATTACTAATTGTACAGACAATGCAACATAAACTGGCAATTGGTATAGATTAGGTAAAGAAAAACTATAGTGTGCTTGTATGCAAAACTACATGTCAACCATTATTACCTTGTGAGACGGAAGAACATCTCCTTTGTTTGATTGAAGTTCAAGAAGACTTTTGCCCATCAACCCCGTCTACATATGAATATAGCATAAAAATGAAATTCTCCACGATCTCGTTTACCAGATAAACAATGTTTTTTTTTAAAGAAAAATAAATTTCATTTGGGATGTATAGTAGTAATACTACTTGTTAACTAAATATAACAACTACAACGAAAAGAGCATTATATGTCCTTTACTACCCTTCAGAATCCATCATTCCTGGCATATACGGAGTAGTAAAAAGGTTTAAAGCTTCATATAAACCATCAATAAAGTTTTCAGATTTATCTTTGTTCTCTTTTGGGGGCGAAATACAGCTAATCAACATAACAAAGAAGTACGAACCTGAACATCTACACATTTTAAATTAAGTATGGTAGATCCTCTCTTTGATGCAGAGTCCAAATTTCTATTAGCACCGGAGCTCATTGATGCAGTTATCTCGGCTTCCTACAAAGATCACGTACCCATAAATTACACATCACTAAACAAAAAATGGAATTGACCAAACACAAAAAAATGGATTAGTAAAGAAGTGGCTTGTACTCAATACAAGGGCGGATCTAGTTTAAGCCCAGTGGTAGCACGGGCAACCACTGAAATACGCAAAATTTTATTTTTTTTAGGCTTTTAATTTTAACTAGTGATACACTTGATAGTGTAATTTTTTGTGTGACACCAATGGATGGTGTAAATTTTTTGGAATTTTTAACTAGTGACACCGGTGACTACGATTCCTAGTGACTCAATATGACACAAATAATAGCAATTGTTAAAACTTTGAGGATTGAAATGACTATTTAATAACTCGATTCGATACATATTCCATGGAATTCAAATATTTTGCAAACGTACAATGATCGATCATGTACTTTCAAACAAAGAACATAATCAAACCTACTAGCTAAAACTTTTTAGCATGTGTAGATTTACACCAGCATAACACATATATATATTTCAATTAGCAACATTTGTATTGAGCTACAAACCCTAATAATCCAAAACGAGTCAATATCATCAAATTAACCTCTCAAAGAAATATAAATTCATAATCATAAGGAGACAAATTAGTAGTATAAGTAAAGGGTTTGAGTACCTTTTCCATATCGATAAGAGGGCTCATTTTAGAGACAAATTGTTCGACGGAAATCGAATTTGATGACGATGATGATTTTTTCATTTTGTTTCCGGCGTTCATGACTAGGGTTTAAGCCGCCGGAAAGAGATTAACGAAGCCGGAAAAGGCTCAAGGCTCCAACTAGTAGTACGGTTTTACTCTTTGAAAAATTAAAAAAGTGAAGAATAAAATGATTTAATTGATTGATACTCCTCCCTCTCACACGCAATTTTCACCAAAGGTTGCAAAAGACGCGAGACGGAGTCGAGACGCTCGGTTCTAAAAAGGTCGAGACGGGGGTCGAGACAGACGTTGATCAAAGTTGACTTTTAAATATATAGAAGTATAAAAATGCATATATGTACACATATTTTAAAGCTAAAAACTTTAATTGATTAATTTGTACCCATAATTGTTATCATCGTTAATTTAATACAAAAAATTAAAACTAAAATATGATATATTTCATCGATTTTCTGGTTTTTCTGAATTTTGACTGACTTTGATCTGATTTTTTTCAACTTTGACCCGAATTTTGACCATTGATTGTCATATTAGACGGTTTTCTTCGAGACATGACGGGCTAGTCACCAAACCGTTGAGACGGGCGTCGCAACGGCTCGAGACGGGGTGTTTTGCAACAGAGATTTTCACACACAATTCATTAAAAGTCTCGTTACGCCCTACTTTTTGTTTAGAAAAAATTATTACTTGATTTTGCATAGTGTTTCTATTTCAACTTTGAGTGGTCATTACAATTATGATTTACGATTATTAGTTGAAAAGTTATTGTTTCCAACAAACGCAAAGTCCGTTAGCTAAATACTTTAGTGGTCTCTGACGCTAATAGATATTAATTTAAGTTAAGTAAATACTTTCAGTTTCGGTTTTGCGTTTCGTTCTCACCTTTTGGTTTCGCGTTTTGGTTTCGCCTTTAAGTTTCACGTTTAAGTTTCGCTTCACTTTCGCGTTTCGATTTAGTTTCTGTTTCACATTTAAATTTCCCGTTTCAGTTTCGCGTTCTAGTTCCGCGTTTCGATTTTTGCGTTTTGATTTCGCGGATTCGCATTTCAATTTCGTGTTTCGGCATCGCGTTTCATTTTCACCTTTTGGTTATGCGTTACGATTCCGCGTTTCGATTTCGTGTTTCTATTTCGCGTTTAGGTTTCGCGTTTAGGTTTCGCGTTTCACATTTTGCGAAATCGAAACGCGAAATTGAAATGTGAAACTGAAATGCGAAATCAAAACACACAATCGAAATGCGAAAACTTAAATGTGAAACCAAAACGCGGAATCGAAACGCGACACAAAAGGTAAAAACGAAACGCGACACCGAAATGCGAAACTGTAAGTATTTACTTAACTGAAATTAAGGTCTGTTAGCGTCAAGACCACCAACATATTTACTTAACAAACAATTTTTAACGTCTTTTGACGTTCGTTGGAACAAGGACTTCCCAACCTAGCAATCGTAAAACATAGGGACCATTGAAGTCAAAATAGAAACACAAGGATGCATTGTGTAATCTGGTGTAAAACACAGAGACGACTCAAGTAATTTTTTCTTTTGTTTACTTCGAGTTTTACCCATTACCTTTTTTGGAACGACAATTTTGGCATCGAATCCTCTCATTTGCCACTCACACACCCGTTAGGAAGAAACTCCCCACATCTATCGCGCAAAGCGTACCTGAATGCTTTAGGTTAACTGCTTGGTCCGTACAAAGTGAATGATACTAGAGGCACAACCTTGGAGAAAACTCCCCCCAAGATTTGAACCTGCACCTATTTTTTCAAAGATACGAGCCCAGAACTAACTGAGGATTTTTACCCCTCAACCAATAGTTCGGTGTATAAAATAAGGCTTTTTACCCATTACCTTTTACTTATTTTTTGTCTTACGTGCATAAAAGTAAAGATATAAAAAAACTTTAACTTATTTCTTATAAGTGGACAATTAATTTGAGATATTCAAAAATGGTACACTGGACAATGAAATAGTGATGGAGGGAGTATAACTCATTTGTAAGATATTCTTGTAAAATTATACTACTATGCATAGCTAATTAGGTTTTCAAACTTTGAAAACTTAATAAGTTATATATTGACTTTTAGTTGTAGAAATTATTAAGAAATATAACTTTCAGTTGTATAAATTCACTTATATTTTTAGTATATCCACTTTTTATATACAGTGGTTGTTAAATGAATGTATTTATCAAATACCTTAGTAGAAATATCACCTCCTTTGTATAAATTATTAAGAACTACAACTTTTGATCATAGAAGAAAATATTATTTTTAATTATACTAAGTTAAACAAATTGATATGGATATGGATATGGATGAATATCTATTAGTCTGCTTAATCCAAAGGATAATTGATGAATTGAAATTAAATGAATATAAAATAAAGATATGATATGACATCACCCGATCCTTATCCATTTCATTGTCATCTCTACACATGATTCTTGTCGCCGCTCTCCAATTCAACCAGCATACTTTTATACCATTAGTCACGTTCTTGTTCCTCCTTGAAATGTGTAACACTAAGCCTAGGTATTTAGATGACTCGAGCAGATTTGATCTTCAATGTGAATGCCCACTCTATTTTTCAACCCAAACTCATTCCAGTCGAAATTGCATTATAGGTATTTATATTTTCTGTAGTCGATCTTGGTCTTCTAATTCCTCTCTAAAATTTTAGCCCATTTTGATTTTCAATACTAGAATAAAGTTTGCGGCTGATACTAGGCACCATGGGATGCATTCATGTATTATAAGAGCATGAGGTGTCTGTGTCCATTTTACGTTGTCCATTTCAAGGTCGAAAATGAACCTTGAAATTGATCAAAGTGGGGTGTCGTTCGGTGTCAATTTGGTTTTTATTTTTGTGGCCATTTCAAGGTCGAATATGACGTGGACCAATAAGAAAATAGAATAATGTGGAAGAAAAAATATTATTGGTTCGATATATTAGACCTGTATGATTGGTTGATGATGGAGTTCTCCAACAAGCGTCCTAAAATCGCCCTTGAGAGCTCCAAAAGTGGCCAGCCAAAAGATATCTCACTTAGCCACTTAGGGTTGAAAATTAGACGTTAAATATGCTGCTCCCCGTTTAAAGGTATACCGCGCGGCGCCCTAAAAGTCTGCACGGCGCACAACAATGAGGGAATTGACCTGATGTGTTTTGTGCCTTACTACATGGCGCGCAGAAGAATTGGGTGGTTCCCCATATAGCGTGAACTGAGTTGTAGTGATTATATGATGTATGGCGCAACATGCAAGGGGACTGGGCAACACTCAGTAACAAAACACAGCAAAATCACTATCAAAATCCAATTTTTTGACCCCAACTCTTACCGGGACCAACCTCGCTACTAATCGAGTAAAGAATACCACATAAATCCGCAAAAACTCATCGTAAAGCACTTCTCGACAAAAATGTATCAATCTTCATAAATTACTATCTAAAAGCCTTCAAACTTACTGATATCGGCTAAAAAGTCACGTTTTCACCCCGGTATTAAGGCCCAAAAACAAGAAAGATTTGAACTTTATCGGCAAAATACCTACTTCGTCGGTTAGAATTGAATAACAAGTAATTACGAAGGCGATGCAAAAATAATCGAGAGAATTGGAGCTAAAACGAAGATTCTAGAGCGAAAACGGTGAAAGACAAGAAATCAAGTTATGATCCAGGGAATCAAGGCTGACCAGCACACCATACGGTTTGCCATACGGCCTGCCATACGGCCTGCCTCTATGGATACGGCCTGCCAGATACGCCCCACCAAGTGCCTTCACCATACGGCCTGCCAGCCATACGGCCTGCCAAATACGCCCCACCATACGGCCTGCCATGCGGCCTGCCAGGCGTATTTTGGCATTTTCCTAGTCTATTTAATGGGTCTTTGTCATTCATTCCAACACACACTTCAATTCACTTCTTTCTCTCTCTTGTACAATATTAGTCATACTCTCAAGGCCTACGACTCCGTGCGGGAAACCTAGTACCCGGAGAAGAACGCTGAAGATTGTATTAGGAGCGGTCTGGAGTCTTGAAGTTGTCACTTTTGTATTCGGAACTCATTAAATCTACTGGTACCTCTATCCTTTATCTTATATAATGTTTTATTATATTGTTGCCATGATTAGCGAGTAGTTATCTTTAGTGTATGCTATGATGTAAGCAGTTATAATGCCAAAATAATATTATGGTTTGTGTTTGCTGTCGAAATGCTTTCTGATTATGCTTTAAACTCAATCGCTTTTCCAACTAATAGAACGTAGTTATAGGCTCTGTTATTGGGAAGTCGCGAACCCCGATCCAGAGTACACTATCTGTGTCACCCCTTGGTAAGAGAAGTCTATAGGATACAACGTAAGATCGACTGAGGCATACCGGTTGTAGTAAGTCTATCAAGCTTTGGATTCCGACTGAGGACTCTTTCGTAGTGAAACATCTGACTAGACCCTTAGTACATTGTCGGTCCTAGACCATGCTAGTGTAGTCACCAATCATATAAACTTCGTACGTGCACGCTGAATCACATCGGTTGTTGTAAGCTGTACCTCTGCTAAGTAAGGCCATGGAACACGGTTAGTGTTGACTAATACACTGCACCATAACGCGGTCTCAAGCATTGCACCCCGCTTGAGGGATTCTTAGTTAATTAAGGAACTGTTTGTTTCGACACATAAAGGATTGGACCGTTAGGAAAACCGAACGTGTTCATGAAAGTCATCTTGACTTGGCCATGGTGTTCTTTATGGTTGAACTCTTTTTAAGGGCCTAATTATCTTTTACCAATCATTAACGAAAGCATTGAAGCACATCACGTCTCTCGGATATGGTAAACCATGTATTCTATTACGCTTAAGAAAGTTTAGACCATTTTGGAATGTTAATACGTCACCCAACCGAGTCGCTCAATTGGATGAGCTGTCTGAACATGTATGCCTGTAGTCAGACTGCACGGGCGTCGGGGGTAAGGGACGTTGCTGTCTATTCAGAATCTTCAAGCCTAATGCAGTACCCAGTGACATGTCTTATGACAGGGGCGTTTAGGACCAGTGTAATGAGTACAAGGCCTCTGCCTATTCATGAGCCAGCATTCCATAATCTTGGCAAAATAACTGATGAAATCATAGTATGCGCTTACTTTAACCTTATCTGAATTGCAAATTTTATCGCATTTACTTTATCTGTCTCTTAAATTCAAAAATCCCAAAATAAATATTCACTACTCCCTAACTATCTTAGGCTAAAATATAGGTTCGATGTTACTGTTATCTCAAAAATACGACTCTAGGTCATACTTCCCTTACTCATAAGGAGTAGTAAGATTTAGGCCCCGCTAAATATAAATTTAAAACTGTACCCTCTCCCACGATTGGCTGATCCTGGCGAGCCACGGCCTAACGACACCGCGCAAATAAAAACCGTCCGTTTCGGCCATATCAGGAGAGAACCTAGTTTTTAGCGCCGCTGTCGGGGAACTGGTATAAGGCAATACTGCTCTCTATCAAACTTATTCACATGCATTTAGTGGTGTCTAAGAAAGACAATTATACACGGACTTGGTTATTGGATTTTCCGAACAGTCTCCAATTATATTGGGACCAAAAGGATCCTGCCTCTCCGTAGTCGGCCTGACCACTTGGTTTGTTGAATAGTTTGTGCGAAGCTCTGTTACCTAAATACCAGGGAATCAGTAGCCAGAACCAAAAACGTATTCCACCATAAGATAGTTAGTTAATTAGCTAGAGAACTTTAGATTACTTTAGACTACCTTAGATTAGATTACCTTAGATTAGATTAGATTACCTTAGATTAGAATTAGATTAACTTAGTTTAGTTTAGCTTATTATAATTTAGCTTATTTGAGAAAATTAAAAACAAAAAGGCATACCTAGTGTATGACCCAAACCCGATCTAGACCAGGGCCGTTGTTATTCGTACCTGATCCAGACGCAATAATCTCTAAAGCACGCAAGGAAGCAAGAATCAGAAATCAAATGGCGTTACGCGTTACTTTAACAGAAAATACCAAACCCTCGATTGAAGGTCGAGGAGGACCAATCAGATTTCCAGAGATTCAAGGACACTCGTTCGAGTTAAAACATCACATCATCCAGCTCATTCAGAATAACTGTCAGTTTCACGGATTACCGAATGACGATCCTAATTCTCACCTTGATAAATTCATATCTCTTTCGAACTCCTACAAACAGCCAGGGATAGGACAAGATATAGTCCGGCTATACTTGTTCCCCTATTCTCTCACTCATCATGCTCAAACCTGGTTTGAAGGATTGGAAAAAGATTCCATCGCGTCATGGATGGAGATGGAAACTAAATTCCTAACCAAATATTTCCCTCCTTCTAAACAAACCAAACTGAAGAATGACATCATTAACTTCAAACAAAGTTACGATGAATCTCTTTACACCGCATGGGAGCGTTTCAAAACCCTGCTGAAGAAATGCCCTAACCACCAGCTAGAACGGTCAGCCCAAATCTGCACCTTCTACAATGGTCTTACGGTAAATCATAGGACGACGATCGATGCAGCAGCTCAAGAGAATCTGATGAACCAAACCGCAGACGAAGCATGGGAATTGCTCGAGAACATGACGATGCATCATCATGACTGGAACAGTGGTGAAACAACTTCATCATCTGCACCACTCTCCGCACTTAATAATCAAACGGAGGCCATCAAATCTCTCACAGATAAGATGGAATCTCTTGCCAAACAACTCGGAGAATTGAAGACGCAGCCGCAGTAGGTTAACCAAGCTCAGGCTTATGTTAATTGTACTAACCCGCAACCTACTGAAGATTATCAAGTTGAGTACGAAAACCCTGACGGTTCAGTCTGTTATGTCCAATACCCAGCTCGTCCACCAAATCCCGGATTCAATCCACCACCTAGGGTTAATCAATTTCAGCGAAGCAATCAACCTTTTCGCTATCGCTATCCACCTTACCCAGCCCAACAATCTCAATTGACCTACGATCAACCACTTCCACTCACTGGTCCCCCAGTTGAGGAAAATTCCCCTACCACCCAGATTACAAAAGCAACTAACCCCACTCTCGGAGCTGATGATCAGTTAACTCAGTTCATACAAGGACAACAACAACTAAATCAGAGAACTGCAACCAGACAAGATCAGATGGAGATACTAATGAGAAATCAATTGGCTCTGCTTAAAAGTTTGGAAACGCATCTCGGACAGTTATCACAACGCCTTGAAACCCGACCGCAAGGAAGATTGCCAAGTAATACTATCCAAAATCCCCACATAGAAGAAGCAAAGCAAATGGATTCCGTAATCCCAGAGGAAGAACCAAGGAGAAGGTCAACTAGGCTCAAGAACAAATCGACATATACTCAGAAGCTGACTCCTGAAACTCCAGTTCGCATACCTTATCCTGGAAGGCCACAAGAAGAACCATCCAAGCTTGGTTCCTTCAAACTTGACGGAAGATTCTTGGACACCATGTCCAAAGTTCCCAACCAAAAGAGATACATCCGAAGGCTTCTTTCTACAAAGGAGAGGATACCAGACTCTAACAAAATTCCACTGAATGAAGAATGCTCTGCATTACTCAGAAACTCTCTACCACCAATGCTAGGAGATACGGGCCGATTCGTTTTCCCATGTTCAATCTACCAATCTGGAACCATTCATGCGCTAGCAGATTTAGGAGCAAGTATCAACCTAATCCCCTACTATCTCTACAAGAGATTAGAGTTAGGAGACTTGTCACCAACCAAAATGACAATCCAACTTGCCGATCATACAATTCGATATCCTAAGGGCATAGTTGAGAACGTCTTGGTGAAAGTTGACAAATTCTTGTATCCTACGGATTTCGTAGTGATGGATATCAAGGAAGACCTACACACCCCAGTAGTGTTAGGAAGACCTTTCATGAATACGGCTAGGACTGTCATTGATGTGTACAATCAAACCATGATCTTACAATCACATGGGGAGAGCATTACTTTCAAAATTGACCGACCAACCGATCTTTCTGGACAGGCAGAGATGTTTGCTATTTCCACTAGACGGATCACTTCCGATGACGAGTCACCACCAGCCGATGATATCGAAATGGGTGTCGAATCACAGTTTGTAAACGACCCAGAAATGGAAGAAGAGGATTCAGCGAAGAAATAGAGGAAGAGGAAGAATCTGAGGAGGAAGAGGAAATGGAAGACGTAAAAGAAACTGTGAAAATACCTGTTCCAAGCACTGAGCGTCGTGAAGAAATAATGAGGCTTGAGACGGCAGATCACAGTTTAATTATTCGCTTCAAGAAGAAGACCAACAAGGCTGAGGTTAAGGATATAGAAATTGATCCTGTTAGTATCAAAGTGGAGAATTAGAATACTGAAGAAACCCGTTCATCAGACGCATCCTCAGAGAAGCAAGATACCGATAATGACGAGGAAGAGCATCATGAAGACATTCTGACTAACTCACACTCTCCAACCGAACTAGATCAAGGGGAGCCGGACTCTTCTTCAGATCGAATTCCAGTTATATCCACACATGCAGACATGATCACCTTCATTAATGATAACGATGAATTTGAAGACATTCTCGAAGCCATCCGGAAGTCAACCATTGACTTTTCGCTACGCTTAACAGAACGAATTATGGCTATCAGAGAAGAGCACCACCTCTATCTCCGAAGAGAAGACAATGATGTTGAAATCCTAGAAGAACGCATTCAAGACTTTATCAATTCTCTTCACGATCATATCTATCACGAAGAAAGGCAACGAGAGCATAACTCAGTAGTTCACACTATTCTCGAAACAAGATTCTGTCGAGATCAGAAGATCATTTACTCTAGGGTTTATAACGCCTTAACCGGATCTGCACTTCCGTTCTCACGAAACCAACGAGCACTACTGACTCTCATCCGGAAGCATATGGATCTTTCCACCGGCCGCCCGACTTATCACTCTGATTTGTAAATGATCGAGGATATTCACAGTCTTTTCGCTCTTCTAGATAGAGATAATTTTGAAAGCACACCAGACATACTAGTGATTTACGTAACAATTGATCACCACGCTGATCTGATTATCAAAGAGTTACAAGACGCTGTTATGGAGGAAGCAAGGCGAAACAATTCGTTCTCTCATCTTGAACCAGATCGAGTCAATATTGCCACCTATGTTACGAAGCAGCTATCACGTATCTTCCACGAGTCCACGGATCCTAGTTTCACATTTAAAGCTGGATGTTGGGAGATATACTTAAAGACGATGAAATTAATACTCTGATCAGGATTGCTGTTCACTTCTTTCCAGCTTCGTCCCTTAACTAATCTGTGTAAAGCTACAGACTCCTACTGTGG
This sequence comes from Rutidosis leptorrhynchoides, assembly GCF_046630445.1. Taxonomy (NCBI): domain Eukaryota; kingdom Viridiplantae; phylum Streptophyta; class Magnoliopsida; order Asterales; family Asteraceae; genus Rutidosis; species Rutidosis leptorrhynchoides. The sequence goes on along the minus strand of NC_092340.1, from coordinate 277,715,713 downwards.
AGATCACCATTCCAAAGACTTCGAAATTCTGAAAATACAGTTTCTTACATTGTTTGAAGACCTCCGAAATGAGCATCCCGTCAGAGAAATCATCAACACCAGCACTGCTTCTATGATTGACATTCATAGGTCAACCAGCAGAGCTGTGGATCATATTCTCATCGGACTTCAAGACTTATCAAGAGCTGAAACTGCACACTACTTATCTTTCAGAAGATCTTCAAGAGAAGTACCGGATCTGTTACCACTGTTGGTCCGACACTTTCTCAGGACTTATCCACCAAGACTCACATTCCCTCAAGAAGACCAAGATCACAACCATCAGCGAGGAATGTTCACTTTTTGAAGCATCACTACGGTCGAGCCAACGACCTTAAACAAAAGCGCTTCTCGGGAGGCAACCCGTGCAATAAAGTAGAGTAGAAGAATAAAGGATGACAAATGAGCCGATAAAGAAGCAAGGAAACCAGCCGCATCTGCTAGGGGTATTTCTTTCTTTTCGCTACTAGCTCAAGATTCAAAATATGCCACATCCTAGCTTTTCACTAAGTGTGGGATAACACCCAATAAAAACACTAGATAAATACTCCCAAATCTTCAACTAAAACTCCTAAGTGTGGGATACACTAGGAACATTGAGGACAATGTTCGTCTAAGTGTGGGATGTTGGTATCTTTTTATGCTGTATTATAATAAACCATTACGAAGATTCCAAGTCCTTAAGCCAAATTTCAAAATTTTTGCAAAAGAAACCCTTTTCGAAAGAGTATTTTTGAAAACCTAAAACGTTTGTTAATAAAAATAAGGCTTAAGTAAGGTGGAATTCTTGTTAGATTGAAATCTCTAATAGAGCATTGCATGACTAAGACATTATCGACCTAAATTGATTATGGTGAGGCACCCCAAATAAGACCAGCATTCATCTTTAATGCTTCACTATTTTCCGTTGAGAGTGCCGATGTCTGTGCTCAGAATCAGAACTTGCTTTAGATCTACATCTCCAAGAAGCAAAACGTGGTTCGGTTGTAATCAAAATAGCTACCCATTTGTCAAACATAAACCTTCCACACCTCCACTACTTCTACTCCACCACCACATCCATATTACCTTTACTATTTACTCGAAAAACCCAGAAAATGAGATTCCTTCCGAAAACCCGATGTTATAAACCTCTCAAGTATCATGGCAAAGGTCTTGAAAAAGTTTATCGACAAAAAGTTTCTCGAGATGAAGTCTCCAAAAAAAAAAATGATGATATTTTCTAGTTCTGAAAAAGGAGCAGAACTAAATAAGAGAAATGCCGAAGAGAACTCGACCGAAAATGATTATCAAATGAAGAAAAAAGTTCAAAAGTGCTACTCAAAATACTTCAGCACTCCTATCTATCCGAATAAAAGTCTGTATAAAGACTACATTACCCGTTATCTCACCCTTCGAAAAACAACTTCACTACCACTCCAAAATTCCTTCTCCATCATTGACAAATGACCTATAAACCTGAGATTACTTCCGTTCTCGCATTAGCAGCAAGGATTTGAGTCTTTATCAAGCCTATGACGATGGGTGCAGCATGACTGGCTATGAGCGCACTTCATTTCTTAGATCCATAGGGAACCCTAAACACTTGAGTGATTTGAGTGACCCGTGAAAGCTAGCCTATGTCATGTAACCTCCTCGCATGCTTACAGAGATAATTTCAAATCCTAACATAGTTGACTCACCTTATCTTTTTGCTCTTATAATAAAAGCAAACCGCTTAGGCTATTAGAATAGAAACACCGAAAAGATTCTTAAAAAAAATGAGAGTTTGCTTGAGGACAAGCAAAGTCTAAGTGTGGGATATTTGATATCGGCTAAAAAGTCACGTTTTCACCCCGGTATTAAGGCCCAAAAACAAGAAAGATTCGAACTTTATCAGCAAAATACCCACTTCGTCGGTTAGAATTGAAGAACAAGTAATTACGAAGGTGGTGCAAAAAGAATCAAGAGAATCGGAGCTAAAACGAAGATTCTAGAGCGAAAACGGTGAAAGACAAGAAATCAAGTTACGATCCAGGGAATCAAGGCTGACCAGCACACCATACGGCTTGCCATACTACCTACCAAACGGCCTGCCAGCCATACGGCCTGCCAAATACGCCCCACCATACGGCCTGCCGTGCGGCCTGCCAGGCATATTTTGGCATTTTCATAGTCTATTTAATGGGTCTTTGTCATTCATTCCAAAACACACTTCAATTCACTTCTTTCTCTCTCTTGTACAATATTAGTCATACTCTCAAGGCCTTCGACTCCGTGCGGGAAACCTAGTACCCGGAGAAGAACGTTGAAGATTGTATTAGGAGCGGTATGGAGTCTTGAAGTTGTCACTTTTGTATTCGGAACTCGTTTAATCTACTGGTACCTCTATCCTTTATCTTATATAATGTTTTATTATATTGTTGCCATGATTAGCGAGTAGTTATCTTTAGTGTATGCTATGATGTAAGCAGTTATAATGCCAAAATAATATTATGGTTTGTGTATGCTGTCGAAATGCTTTCTGATTATGCTTTAAACTCAATCGCTTTTCCAACTAATAGAACGTAGTTATAGGCTCTGTTATTGGGAAGTCGCAAACCCCGATCCAGAGTACACTATCTGTGTCACCCCTTGGTAAGAGAAGTCTATCGGATACAACGTAAGATCGACTGAGGCACACCGGTTGTAGTAAGTCTATCAAGCTTTGGATTCCAACTGAGGACTCTTTCGTAGTGAAACATCTAACTAGACCCTTAGTACATTGTCGGTCCTAGACCATGCTAGTGTAGTCACAAAGCATATAAACTGCGTACGTGCACGCTGAAGCACAACGGTTGTTGTAAGCTATACCTCTACTAAGTAAGGCCATGGAACACGGTTAGTATTGACCAGTACACTGCACCATAACGCGGTCTCAAGCATTGCACCCCGCTTGAGGAATTCTTAGTTAATTAAGGAACTGTTTGTTTAGACACATAAAGGATTGGACCGTTAGGATAACCGAACATGTTCATGGAAGTCATCTTGACTTGGCCATGGTGTTTTTTATGGCTGAACTCTTTTTAAGGGCCTAAGTATCTTTTACCAATCATTAACGAAAGCATTGAAGCACATCACGTCTCTCGGATATGGTAAACCATGTATTCTATTACGCTTAAGAAAGTTTAGACCATTTTGGAATGTTAATACGTCACCCAACCGAGTCGCTCAATTGGATGAGTCGTCTGAACGTGTATGCCTGTAGTCAGACTGCACAGGCGTTGGGGGTAAGGGACATTGCTGTCTATTCAGAATCTTCAAGCCTAATGCAGTACCCAGTGACATGTCTTATGACAGGGGCGTTTAGGACCAGTGTAATGAGTACAAGGTCTCTGTCTATTCATGAGCCAGCATTCCATAATCTCGGCAGAATTACTGATGAAATCATAGTATGCGCTTACTTTAACCTTATCTGAATTGCAAATTTTATCGCATTTACTTTATCTGTCTCTTAAATTAGAAAATCCCAAAATAAATATTCACTACTCCCTAACTATCTTAGGCTAAAATATAGGTTCGATGTTACTGATATCTCAAAAATACGACTCTAGGTCATACTTCCCTTACTCATAAGGAGTAGTAAGATTCAGGCCCCGCTAAATATAAATTTAAAACTATACCCTCTCCCACGAGTGGCTGATCCTGGCGAGCTGCGGCCTAACGACACCTCGCATATAAAAACCGTCCGTTTCGGCCATATCAGGAGAGAACCTAGTTTTTGGCGCTGCTACCGGGGAATTGGTATCAGGAAATACTGCTCTCTATCAAACTTATTCACAAGCATTTAGTGGTGTCTAAGAAAGACAATTATACACGGACTTGGTTATTGGATTTTCCGAACAGTCGCCAATTATATTGGGACCAAAAGGATCCTGCCTTTCCGTAGTCGGCCTGTCCACTTAGTTTGTTGAATAGTTTGTGCGAAGCTCTATTACCGAAATACCAGGGAATCAGTAGCTAGAACCAAAAACGTATTCCACCATAGGATAGTTAGTTAATTAGCTAGAGAACTTTAGATTACTTTAGGCTACCTTAGATTAGATTACCTTAGATTAGATTAGATTACTTTAGATTAGAATTAGATTAACTTAGTTTAGTTTAGCTTATTATAATTTAGCTTATTTGCGAAAATTAAAAACAAAAAGGCATACCTAGTGTATGACCCAAACCCGATATAGACCAGGGCCGTTGTTATTCGTACCAGATCCAGACGCAATAATCTCTAAAGCACGTAAGGAAGCAAGAATCAGAAACCAAATGGCGTTACGCGTTACTTTAGCAGAAAATACCAAACCCTCGATTGAAGGTCGAGGAGGACCAATCAGATTTCCAGAGATTCAAGGACACTCGTTCGAGTTAAAACATCACATCATCCAGTTCATTTTGAATAGCTGTCAGTTTCATGGATTACCGAATGACGATCCTAATTCTCACCTTGATAAATTCATATCTCCTTCGAACTCCTACAAACAGCCAGGGATAGGACAAGATATAGTCCGGCTATACTTGTTCCCCTATTCTCTCACTCATCATGCTCAAACCTGGTTTGAAGGATTGAAAAAAGATTCCATCGCGTCATGGATGGAGATGGCTACTAAATTCCTAACCAAATATTTTCCTCCTTATAAACAAACCAAACTGAAGAATGACATCATTAACTTCAAACAAAGTTACGATGAATCTCTTTACACCGCATGGGAGCGTTTCAAAACCCTGCTGAAGAAATGCCCTAACCACCAGCTAGAACGGTCAGCCCAACTCTGCACCTTCTACAATGGTGTTACGGTAAATCATAGGACAACGATCGATGCAGCAGCTCAAGGGAATCTGATGAACCAAACCGCAGACGAAGCATGGGAATTGCTCGAGGACATGACGATGCATCATCATGACTGGAACAGTGGTGAAACAACTTCATCATCTGCACCACTCTCCGCACTTAATAATCAAACAGAGGCCATCAAATCCCTTACAGATAAGATGGAATCTCTTGCCAAACAACTCGAAGAATTGAAGACGCAGCCACATCAGGTTAACCAAGCTCAGGCTTGTGTTAATTGTACCAACCCGCAACCTACTGAAGATTATCAAGTTGAGTACGAAAACCCTAACGGTTCAGTCTGTTACGTCCAATACCCAGCTCGTCCACCAAATCCTGGATTCAATCAACCACCTAGGGTTAATCAATTTCAGCAAAGCAATCAACCTTTTCGCTATCGCTATCTTCATCTAATTTAAAAACATACCAAAATATTAGGTTCACATAAACAAATGTACCATTCATCTGATGGGCACATATAAACAAACACATCCTTCATTAGATGGCAACATATAATCAAATGCACCATTCGCTGGTCGAAGAACCGCAGGGCGGCCACAATCAGTTCGAAACCACCATCTGTCGAATACACCATCACTTTCGACCATTACTTCAGTTTCCAACGCATTTGTTTCCAAATTTACGGCCACTAGTAGTTAAAGCCGGATGAATTCATCTTCTTTTTTTCCATCAGATCTGAACGATGGGTCGTCCTCTCCAGTTTCTTCGGTATGATTAAATCTGTAAAATGAAATTAGATCTGAAAACCCTAACATAAAACTGGTGGTTAATAATCATGAGGGTGGGTGGATTTTAGGGGGTCTTATTTTTCGACGGTGTTGGATTTCAGTGGCGGTGATTGGTGGCCTCTGCTAGTATCTTCGTTTTCAAGAACTATAACCGGATTTTGAGGTAGTAAAACCCTTTCAAATCTATAAAAAACTAATTTCAGATTCATAAGCACACAAATAAAGGCTTCAGACCTGGGGTGTTGGCGAACCAAGCTTCGATCATCTTCTTCACATCAAACCATCATCGAGCTCTGGTGTTCAAAACCACCACAATTTAATTTAAAGTTTTTATTTAGATTGTTTTTTTTTTATTTAATTTGGAGTTGTGAAATTTTTTCCTTTTAAATCTACTACATATTTGGGTTTGATTTTGATTTGGGTAGATTTTGATTTTGATTTGGTTAGTGTAAGACCCTAATCAGTTTGTACAGTAGTGTAAATATGTTACATAGAGTGTGGGTGATGTTGTGCAGTTAAACAGAAGTCACTGAGTGAGCTGAGCCTAGTGCGCACCGCGCACACTAAAGGGAGCGCACCGTGCACCCTTACTGTAGTCGGGTTCCAGCTTTTTAAATCAGATATTTTGATGGGCATTTTGGTAAATTCACTTATGGACGGGTTAAAGACAGATAGGTCAGTTTGTGGAGCACCATTACTCCATTATCAACAACCTTATCACTTTAACTTTAATTCTAGAGAGAGATTGTGATTTTTGAGAGAGAAAGCTTAAATCCAAGAGGAAGGAGCTTGTTTTGGGTTAAAGTTCAAGCATTAAAGTCGTTCATCTTATCTCTAGCTTCGTTGTGGTAGTTGTGGTATGTTCTAATTTTATTTTCCTTACTTTGATTGTGTAAGGGTTAGGGTTTGAGTAAATGATGAACACAAAACCCATTATTGGTGATTTTGGGTGTTCTTGGGTAAAATTGAGTCTTGAATACTAATTGGTGACTAGTCTAGGGTTTCACAGTATTAAATGATGTTTATGAACCCTAATTGGTGAGTTAATTACTAACACACCTAGTTATTTAGTAAATGGGTGTTGGTTAGTTAGTGGATGACCCGAGATGGGTGTGTTGTCTTAAAATGGTTATTTGGGTAATAAATTGACCTAGTTTGGAAAGATGGGTATGAATTACCCTAATTATATATTAGTTGGTGTTGTTGGACCTTAATCACTAGCTTTTAAGTGATTAGTGGTGGTCTTGACTTTAATTGGGCGGTTTTGGTGTAAATGGGCGATTTAATACATTAAGTCATTAAATGCTCATGTGTAAGTGTTAGTATTGAGTCCACTTAGCTTGTGTGTTGATCAAGTACTTATTATATTAGGTACTTTGCTTTGAAGCTTGTGGAGGTTGAAATCGTCATCTAATTGTTAAGGTGAGTGGAATAATTATATGCGTATGTATATAATGTATCTATTTGTTGTAGCGTGAAAGGTGTAGTGTCGAGGTGTTAAGACACCACGTTTCACGTGAAGGGTGTAGCATCGAGGTGTTAAGATGCCACTCGGGTGTAGCATCAAGGTGTTAAGATGCCACCTAGGAGTGTAGTGTCGAGGTGTTAAGACACCACTCCGTAAAATAATGAGTGTTGCATCGAGGTGTTAAGATGCCACTCGGGGTGATGTGCCGAGGTGTTAAGGTGCCACCCTAGGGGTTAGTGGTACGAGGTGTTAAGTGCCCTAATGGATGTTATGAACACCGATGGCGTTTTCGCGAGCGCCGTTCCCTTGTACTATTGGTCGACCATGGTTACTTGTGTTGTAAGCATATTATATCATTTCGAGTTATATTATTATGCGGTTGTTGCTAGCTTGTGGTATTGGAGATTATAGCATGTTAATGTGACGATAAGCTAATTGTGTTGCTAGCATGTTTGCGGTTTGTGTAAGTGTATGCAAGTAGGTATAATTATATATGTATTCGTATAATTATTGCATTCACTAAGCTTTTCTTACCCTCTCGTTGTTTACCATTTTATAGGTTCGGTTTTGGACAAGGGTAAGGGCATTGTATTGGACTAGAGATCCCGCTTGATTCTAGGGGACGCTTTTGGCTTTAGTAGCTCTTGGAGTTTGACCGGTAGTTGGGTAGTTTAATCCCAAACGCCATGCTCATTATGTGGTTTGGAACTTAAACTTTTTGGTGGTCGAAACTCTAAACTTGTATTAAACTTGTATTTTAGGTCGTGTGGGCCCCGCTTGTAAAACATCATTTTTATGTTTGATTCGTGTTAGTTTTACATATATAAGTTTGTTGTGAAAAGCGTTCGGTCTAAAAATGTCGGGAAGTGGTCCATCTTTTTGTGTGTTAAAAACAGTTCGGACAGAAGCTGGAGTGCTCTGTGCGCGCCGCGCACTCCCCTGTCCAACAGCTTTTAATTTTTTTTTGGACTGTTTATGGTCGGTTATCGGGTTGGGTTGTTACAAGTGGTATCAGAGCATGGTCTAAGGGATTTAGGTGACTTGAGATAGGCGCCTAGACTTAGACTTTTTGTGTGTGCGTTATGCAGGACTTGTAGGACTTTGGGTCGGATCGGGATTGGCTTGTGCATAGGTTTATGTAAACTAATCATGCGCTATTTGTTATGTATGTTTAGCGGGCATCGAGCGAGATGGACGTTGTACTAGCAAGTTAATGCTACGTGCTCGCGTAACAATGATTAGCTACCATTGTTACGGGCGCAAATCGTGTTAAACAAGCAATGTACGACGATTGTTGAGCGAGATGGAGTAGTGTGGCATATATGTATATACACATGTAATTGTCCTTTCGTTTTTGTGGTTTAACCTATTTCGTTTTATAGAATGAAGACGAGAAACAGTCCCGATCATGATAACGGAAGTACAAGCGAGGACGCCGAGTTTTCGGCCAAGGTTGAGAGCGGATTTTCTTATGGACGTCCGAAAGGTCTTTCAAGATTCGGTCGATGGGCAGGTGACCGATTTGATAAATGAACGAATGAAGGCCACTATCGAGGAGGCCCTTGATGCTAGAAACCTTTATCCTCGCGGTGAAGGAGGTGAAGGAAGGCGGGACTTCTATTATAAGAATTTCAAGGACACTCAACCCCCGATGTTTAATGGGGTGTGAGATCCTTTGAAGAGTACATGTTGGATCTCCGATATCGAGGGAGCTTTCCGTACCGCGGAATGCCCTCCTGAGAAGAAAACAAGGTTTGGTTCAAGCATGTTGCGGGAGGAAGCTAAGTTGTGGTGGGACGATAAGATCAACTTATATGGCGAAGAACAATGTATGTGCTTGACTTGGGAAGAGTTCAAGAAAGAATTTTTCAAAGAATACCGAACTTCTTCCGACCTCGATAGAATCCGGGACGAGTTGCACCATTTGCAACAAGGTTCCATGGATTTGGTTACCCTCAAGTCCACATTCTTGGCAAAGACTCGTTTTTTCCCGGAATATGTTGGTGATGATCATAAACTCATGAAGGATTTCTACCGCACTTTGAATGATGAGCACAAGGGGAAGATTAGTCGGGGTATGGCTAAGTCTTTTGATGAATTGTTCGAGTTGGCTCGGGGTTTTGAGCCGGAGGTTCCAAGAAAGAGTGATTTCATGTTTTCCAAAAGAAAGTTTGAATGTTTTAGTTACTCTAACGCCTCAAGCAAGAAGAGCAAGAGCAAGATGGGGGCCGAAAGTGTCAATAGTGCAAAGAAGGGCACTACCGGTGGGTTTTCTTATATGTGCTACAATTGTGGGCAACCGGGTCATATGGCTCGTGAGTGTCCGAAACCATCTTCCAGAAACAAAGTCACTTGTTTTAATTGCGGCAAAGAAGGGCATAAGAAGCCGGAGTGTCCCGACTTGCGAAACGACAATGTGAAGCGGTTAGAGAAGGCGGCGGGTACGGCTAGAGGTCGCAACAACTTGATGACTAATAATGAAGCCAAACAATCGAACGAAGTTGTCTCAGGTACTTTCATGGTTAATTCTAATCCGGCGAGGATTCTTTTTGATAGCGGTGCAAATTTTTCGTTTGTGTCTCCTAAATTTGTGCCTAAACTTAATAGACCGTTAGCTAAGTTAAGTCGTCCGATAGAAGTCGAAATAGCGGACGGCAAGACGGTGCTAGTGGTTGATGTGTGTGAAAATTGTGATGTTGTTTTTGGTTCCGAAACCTTTAAAATTGATCTTATTCCAATGACCTTGGGCGACTTTGATATTGTCGTTGGTATGGATTGGCTCGATCGTTATAGAGCTGATATTGCATGCCATGATAAGTTTATTCGTGTGAAGACCCTAAGTGGGGGAGAGTTAATTATTCATGGTGATAAGCGAAGGAGACCGGTGCCGATATGCACTTTTACACGGGCACGTCGTTTTGTTGTTACCGGTGGCATGACTTTCCTTGCTCATGTTGTTGATACTCGCAATGAGCCACCACCTATTCGTGAAATTCCGATTGTTAGTGAATTCGAAGACGTTTTTCCGGACGAATTACCGGGTGTTCCGGCGGAAAGACAAGTTGAGTTTCGTATTGAGTTAGTTCCGAGAGCTACTCCCATTGCTAAAACTCCTTATCGTTTAGCACCAACGAAAATGCAAGAGTTGTTAAATCAAACCCAAGAGTTGCTCGAGAAGGGTTTTATTCGACCGAGTGCTTCGCCATGGGGCGCTCCGGTTTTATTCCTGAAAAAGAAGGATCGTAGTATGCGGATGTGCATCGATTACCGGGAGTTGACGATTACCGAGAGAGTTGTAAGACCCTAATCAGTTTGTACAGCAGTGTAAATATGTTACATAGAGTGTGGGTGATGTTGTGCAGTTAAACAGAAGTCACTGAGTGAGCTGAACCTAGTGCGCGCCGCGCACACTAAAGGGAGCGCGCCGCGCACCCTTACTGTAGCCGGGTTCCAGCTTTTTAAATCAGATATTTTGATGGGCATTTTGGTAAATTCACTTATGGACGGGTTAAAGACAGATAGGTCAGTTTGTGGAGCACCATTACTCCATTATCAACAACCTTATCACTTTAACTTTAATCCTAGAGAGAGATTGTGATTTTTGAGAGAGAAAGCTTAAATCCAAGAGGAAGGAGCTTGTTTTGGGTTAAAGTTCAAGCATTAAAGTCGTTCATCTTATCTCTAGCTTCGTTGTGGTAGTTGTGGTATGTTCTAATTTTATTTTCCTTACTTTGATTTAGTGTAAGGGTTAGGGTTTGAGTAAATGATGAACACAAAACCCATTATTGGTGATTTTGGGTGTTCTTGGGTAAAATTGAGTCTTGAATACTAATTGGTGACTAGTCTAGGGTTTCAAAGTATTAAATGATGTTTATGAACCCTAATTGGTGAGTTAATTGCTAACACACCTAGTTATTTAGTAAATGGGTGTTGGTTAGTTAGTGGATGACCCGAAATGGGTGTGTTGTCTTAAAATGGTTATTTGGGTAATAAATTGACCTAGTTTGGAAAGATGGGTATGAATTACCCTAATTATGTATTAGTTGGTGTTGTTGGACCTTAATCACTAGCTTTTAAGTGATTAGTGGTGGTCTTGACTTTAATTGGGCGGTTTTGGTATAAATGGGCGATTTAATACATTAAGTCATTAAATGCTCATGCGTAAGTGTTAGTATTGAGTCCACTTAGCTTGTGTGTTGATCAAGTACTTATTATATTAGGTACTTTGCTTTGAAGCTTGTGGAGGTTGAAATCGTCATCTAATTGTTAAGGTGAGTGGAATAATTATATGCGTATGTATATAATGTATCTATTTGTTGTAGCGTGAAAGGTGTAGTGTCGAGGTGTTAAGACACCACGTTTCACGTGAAGGGTGTAGCATCGAGGTGTTAAGATGCCACTCGGGTGTAGCATCGAGGTGTTAAGATGCCACCTAGGAGTGTAGTTTCGAGGTGTTAAGACACCACTCCGTAAAATAATGAGTGTTGCATCGAGGTGTTAAGATGCCACTCGGGGTGATGTGCCGAGGTGTTAAGGTGCCACCCTAGGGGTTAGTGGTGCGAGGTGTTAAGTGCCCTAATGGATGCTATGAACACCGATGGCGTTTTCACGAGCGCCGTTCCCTTGTACTATTGGTCGACCATGGTTACTTGTGTTGTAAGCATATTATATCATTTCGAGTTATATTATTATGCGGTTGTTGCTAGCTTGTGGTATTGGAGATTATAGCTTGTTAATGTGACGATAAGCTAATTGTGTTGCTAGCATGTTTGCGGTTTGTGTAAGTGTATGCAAGTAGGTATAATTATATATGTATTCATATAATTATTGCATTCACTAAGCTTTGCTTACCCTCTCGTTGTTTACCATTTTATAGGTTCGGTTTTGGACAAGGGTAAGGGCATCGTATTGGACTAGAGATCCCGCTTGATGCTAGGGGACGCTTTTGGCTTTAGTAGCTCTTGGAGTTTGACCGGTAGTTGGGTAGTTTAATCCTAAACGCCATGCTCATTGTGTGGTTTGGAACTTAAACTTTTTGGTGGTCGAAACTCTAAACTTGTATTAAACTTGTATTTTGGGTCGTGTGGGCCCCGCTTGTAAAACATCATTTTTATGTTTGATTCGTGTTAGTTTTACATATATAAGTTTGTTGTGAAAAGAGTTCGGTTTAAAAATGTCGGGAAGTGGTCCATCTTTTTGTGTGTTAAAAACAGTTCGGACAGAAGCTGGAGTGCTCTGTGCGCGCCGCGCACTCCCCTGTCCAGCAGCTTTTAAATTTTTTTTTTTTGGGACTGTTTATGGTCGGTTATCGGGTTGGGTTGTTACAGTTAGAGTTTGATTTTGTAACATGGGTTTAGAATTAGAATTAAAAAATGGTAGATGGTTACTGTATGTTTGTGTAAACACAAAGAAGAAGAAAAGGGGATGAAAATAGTTGAAATGATGAACTTACTCTCACATGCATTGCACATGATCAGATTTAACGGTAATATTTAATGTCTGCCGGGTGGAAACTCAGCCCAATCCAAGGGCATGGGCGGTAAACCTGATAATGCTAAAAACGAACATATATTTCATAGCATTATTCCTCAAGAAAGACAAGCTTTTAGTTGCAATTGTTCTATTTACAAGTGATATTCGTTTAAATAATAAAAGGTGAAGACAAAAGACAGATTCGACGAATTGAAGACGCAAACAACCAAAAAGCTCAAAAGAACAAAAGACAATCAAAAAGGTTCCAATTATTGATAAGAAACGTCTCGAAATTACAAGAGTACAAGATTCAAAACGCAAAGTACAAAATATAAAATTGTACGCAAGGACGTTCGAAAATCCGGAACCGGGACCAGAGTCAACTCTTAACGCTCGACGCAACGGACTAAAAATTACAAGTCTACTATGCACAAGAATATAATATAATATATAAATAATTATATTAATTATTTATATTTTATATTTATATATAAAATCCGTCGGCAAGAAAGACTCCAAAAGATGTGAGCTGTAATTTATATCTCCGCGACTCGCGGAGTGTGAAGGCCAAAAGGGCCGCGAGTCGCGGAGCCCCAAAAATCAACTCTGCCTATAAAGCAAACCGAATTCTGATCAAAAATTCATCATCTTTTTCTTCCTCATTCATACGTAAAATTTATATTTATATTTATAATTTATATTTTAATTTTAATTATAATTCTAATAATAAGGGTATGTTAGCGAATATTGTAAGGGTGTAAGTCGAAATTCTGTCCGTGTAACGCTACGCTATTTTTAATCATTGTAAGTTATGTTCAACCTTTTTATATTAATGTCTCGTAGCTAAGTTATTATTATGCTTATTTAAAACGAAGTAATCATGATGTTGGGCTAATTACTAAAATTGGGTAATTGGGCTTTGTACCATAATTGGGGTTTGGACAAAAGAACGACACTTGTGGAAATTAGACTATGGGCTATTAATGGGCTTTATATTTGTTTAACTAAATGATAGTTTGTTAATGTTAATATAAAGATTTACAATTGGGCGTCCCTATAAATTACCATATACACTCGATCGGACACGATGGGCGGGGTATTTATATGTACGAATAATCGTTCATTTAACCGGACACCGGAATGGATTAATAGCCACTAGAATAATTAAAACAGGGGTGAAATTACATTCAAGGGTAATTGGTGTAATTGTTAACAAAGTAGTAAAACCTTGGTTTACACGCAGTCGATAACCTGGTGTATTCATTAAACAAAGTATTAAAACCTTGTTACAATTCGAATCCCCAATTAGTTGGAATATTTAACTTCGGGTATAAGAATAATTTGATGAGGACACTCGCACTTTATATTTATGACTGATGGACTGTTATGGACAAAAACCAGACGGACATATTAAATAATCCAGGACAAAGGACAATTAACCCATGGGCATAAAACTAAAATCAACACGTCAAACATCATGATTACGGAAGTTTAAATAAGCATAATTCTTTTATTTCATATTTAATTTCCTTTATTTTATATTTAATTGCACTTCTAATTATCGCACTTTTATTTATTGTTATTTAATCGCACTTTTAATTATCGTACTTTTTAATTATCGTAAGTTTATTTTATCGCACTTTTATTATTCGCAATTTCATTATCGTTATTTACTTTACGCTTTAATTTAAGTCTTGTATTTATTTTATATTTTACATTAGGTTTTAACTGCGACTAAAGTCTTAAAATCGACAAACCGGTCATTAAACGGTAAAAACCCCCCTTTATAATAATAATATTACTTATATATATATTTGTATTTTTATAAAAGTAAACTAATATAGCGTTGAGCTTTGTTTAAAGATTTCCCTGTGGAACGAACCGGACTTACTAAAAACTACACTACTGTACGATTAGGTACACTGCCTATAAGTGTTGTAGCAAGGTTTAAGTATATCCATTCTATAAATAAATAAATATCTTGTGTAAAATTGTATCGTATTTAATAGTTTTTCCTAGTAAAATATAAACTATTTTATATACACCTCGCATAACATCAAGTATTTTTGGCGCCGCTGCCGGGGAACACTCTTAAACGCCGGAAGCGCAACGCTAATATAAAAAAAAAAAAAAAGATTTTTAGTTACTTTTATTAAAAGTCGTTTTTGTAAAAATACGTTTTAAAAATTCGAAAATATAAAAAGAAAAACAAAAATATAAATATTTTTAAGATTTTGTTAAATATTTAAGTTTTATAAGTTTCTTTATTTTTATTTTAGTTTATAAAAATATAAGTTTTAATATCTTTTATTTAATTAAAAAACAGAAAACAGAAAAAAAAAAAAATAAATAAAGAAAAAACGCGTCGAATATTGAAAGCTGTCATCTGAATTCTGGAACCCCGCGACTCGCGGGGTTTGAAGCATAAAATACCGCGACTCGCGGAGACCATCTGACACACGGACAGAAGCCCTAATTCAGCATTAATTACGGGTATTAATTAATTATTATTATTATTTAACCCTAATAATTATTATTATTATTATTAGTTTTATTTTAACTTTTACTTTTTAATTAATTTGTATTTTTAGTTTAATTAATTTATTTAAATTGTAAAATTAGTAGTTTTATTAAATAAATAATATAAAAATAATATTTTTATAAAAATTGTACTTTTTACAACTTTTTGTATATTTTTATATTTTGTCCCTTTTTAATCGTTGTAGCGTAATATTTGTATTTTTAGCTCATTTTTAATTTTAAAACTTAGTTTTTGCTATAGTTATTTTTACTCCTAGATTTTTAGGCTTTGCCGTAGAATTCCTTAAGTGCTTTTTCTTTAGACTAAGATTTAGGTACTTTAGAATTTTGCGACGCCTTTTTAAGTTTTAGTTTCTTTTTAAGTTATTTCCATTTGAGATTTAGTTTCTCCTGTAAGCTTTAATATTTTTAGACCTTTTCTATGTATCAATTATCATTCCAATTAGTAATTTCAATTTGCGATTATAATTTTAAGTTAGTTGTAGTAATAAGGTTAGGTTAGTAAAGTATTTTTAAGTTTTTATAAGTTTCTTTTATTTTTCCGTCACCTTTTATTTTTCAACCATTTTTTTTTTCTTTTTCGACCTTTTGCGACGAACTCTTTTTCTCTCTTATTTCTCGCCATTCTAGTTTTTAGGACTTAGAATTTTTTCTACTTCTTATCTAAATTTTCTTAAAATTACGAAAATTTATTTTAAGTGGTTAAATTAATAGACATCAAAATTTTCTGGTTCGTAGTAATAGTTGGATTTGTACGTGGACCGGGTTATTGGAGCCAAACAGTCCTCAATTATATTGAGACCAAACGAATCCTGCCCCTCTGCTGCATCTTTTGGCTATTCGAAACGTGGGCAAAATCAGAAAAGTCTATTGATTGGATAACTTATTATAATTTTTCTTTCCTTTTAAAAACTAATAGGATATTCAGTGAATGCACCGAGCAAGACGTTCATCACCTTTTGTACGTTCACCACCTGTAACTAGATCAAGACATTTAGCAAATATAACCGCCGTTGATTTTTCTTTAGAATCGTCATCCAGTCAACCAAGTACTTCAGTTCAAATTTCCGATAATCCATTTTTTGAACCCAACCTCACAATTGAGAATCCAGAGAATATTCAGGAACGGTTCATAGATCCTGAACCATTAAACTTTCCTCCGGAACCACCAATCATTCAAACAGAGATTGTTGAGGAATGAACCATTAAATCAGAATCATCTAGTGATACTGATTCAACAAATTCAATTATGGAGAATCTGGAACCTTTAAGTATGGAAGACCGAATGAGAGCTAAACGCACTGGCCAAGGTCACGCAATTACTCATCCAGACATTAATGCGCCAGATTATGAAATCAAAGGACAAATTCTACACATGGTGACTAATCAATGCCAATTTAGTGGTGCGCCGAAGGAAGATCCAAATGAACATCTACGTACCTTTAATAGGATCTGCACACTATTTAAAATCCGAGAAGTGGAGGATGAACAGATATATCTCATGTTATTTCCCTGGACTTTAAAGGGAGAAGCCAAAGATTGGTTGGAATCGTTACCTGAAGGGGCGATCGATACATGGGACGTTTTAATTGACAAATTTCTTAAACAATTCTTTCCTGCATCTAAAGCCGTAAGACTTCAAGCAGAAATTGTTATGTTCACACAGAAGCCAAATGAAACTCTATATGAGGCGTGGACAAGATATGGAAAGTTATTAAGAGGATGTCCGCAACATGGTTTAGACACCTGTCAAATAGTACAAATATTCTACCAAGGATGCGACATCACTACAAGAAAAGACATAGATATAGCAGCTGGTGGTTCTATTATGAAGAAAACCGAAACTGATGCTTACAAAATTATTGATAACACTGCTTCCCACTCACATGAGTGGCACCAAGAAAAAGATATCATTAGATCATCTAAAGCAGCTAGAGCCGATTCTAGCCATGACTTAGATTCCATTTCCGCAAAGATAGATGCTGTGGAGAGACGAATGGAAAAGATGACTAAAGATATTCACTCAATACGAATTAGTTGTGAGCAGTGTGGAGGACCACATTTGACAAAAGATTGTCTCAGTATTGAATTAACAATGGAACAAAGAGAAAATATTTCATACATAAACCAAAGGCCTGGAAATAATTATCAGAATAATTATCAACCGCCAAGACCGATTTACAATCAGAACCAGAATTATAACCGAAATATTCCATACAACAACCAACAAGGTCCTAGCAATCAACAAGTATCCAATAATACTTATAATCAGCAAAGACCTAATTTTCAAAACAAACCACCACAACAAACCGATGATAAAAAGCCGAATTTAGAAGATATGATGATGAAGCTAGTTGAAACTCAAACGCAGTTTTTCACATCTCAGAAACAAACTAATGAACAAAATGCTCAAGCATTTAGAAATCAACAAGCTTCTATTCAAAATCTGGAACAAGAAGTAAGTAACCTAGCAAGGTTAATAGGTGAAAGATGTAGTGACCCGAACTTTTCCATGTTTATATATATTAATTGAGATTGATGTTTACATGATTAAATGTTTCCAACATGTTAAGCAATCAAACTTGTTAAGACTTGATTAATTGAAATAGGTTTCATATAGACAATTGACCACCCAAGTTGACCGGTGATTCACGAACGTTAAAACTTGTAAAAAAACTATATGATGACATATATATGGTTATATATATAGTTAACATGATATTATGATAAGTAAACATATCATTAATTATATTAACAATGAACTACATATGTAAAAACAAGACTACTAACTTAATGATTTTGAAACGAGACATATATGTAACGTTTATCGTTGTAACGACATTTAATGTATATATATCATATTAAGAGATATTCGTACATCATAATATCATGATAATATAATAATTTAAAATCTCTTTTGATATTATAAACATTGGGTTAACAACATTTAACAAGATCGTTAACCTAAAGGTTTCAAAACAACACTTACATGTAACGACTAACGATGACTTAACGACTCAGTTAAAATGTATATACATGTAGTGTTTTAATATGTATTTATACACTTTTGAAAGACTTAAATACACTTATCAAAATACTTCTACTTAACAAAAATGCTTACAATTACATTCTCGTTCAGTTTCATCAACAATTCTACTCGTATACACCCGTATTCGTACTCGTACAATACACAGCTTTTAGATGTATGTACTATTGGTATATACACTCCAATGATCAGCTCTTAGCAGCCCATGTGAGTCACCTAACACATGTGGGAACCATCATTTGGCAACTAGCATGAAATATCTCATAAGATTACAAAAATATGAGTAATCATTCATGACTTATTTACATGAAAACAAAATTACATATCCTTTATATCTAATCCATACACCAACGACCAAAAACACCTACAAACACTTTCATTCTTCAATTTTCTTCATCTAATTGAACTCTCTCAAGTTCTATCTTCAAGTTCTAAGTGTTCTTCATAAATTCCAAAAGTTCTAGTTTCATAAAATCAAGAATACTTTCAAGTTTGCTAGCTCACTTCCAATCTTGTAAGGTGATCATCCAACCTCAAGAAATCTTTGTTTCTTACAGTAGGTTATCATTCTAATACAAGGTAATAATCATATTCAAACTTTGGTTCAATTTCTATAACTATAACAATCTTATTTCAAGTGATGATCTTACTTGAACTTGTTTTCGTGTCATGATTTTGCTTCAAGAACTTTGAGCCATCCAAGGATCCATTGAAGCTAGATCCATTTTTCTCTTTTCCAGTAGGTTCATCCAAGGAACTTAAGGTAGTAATGATGTTCATAACATCATTCGATTCATACATATAAAGCTATCTTATTCGAAGGTTTAAACTTGTAATCACTAGAACATAGTTTAGTTAATTCTAAACTTGTTCGCAAACAAAAGTTAATCCTTCTAACTTGACTTTTAAAATCAACTAAACACATTTTCTATATCTATATGATATGCTAACTTAATGATTTAAAACCTGGAAACACGAAAAACACCGTAAAACCGGATTTACGCCGTCGTAGTAACACCGCGGGCTGTTTTGGGTTAGTTAAATAAAAACTATGATAAACTTTGATTTAAAAGTTGTTATTCTGAGAAAATGATTTTTATTATGAACATGAAACTATATCCAAAAATTATGGTTAAACTCAAAGTGGAAGTATGTTTTCTAAAATGGTCATCTAGACGTCGTTCTTTCGACTGAAATGACTACCTTTACAAAAACGACTTGTAACTTATTTTTCCGACTAGAAACCTATACTTTTTTTGTTTAGATTCATAAAATAGAGTTCAATATGAAACCATAGCAATTTGATTCACTCAAAACGGATTTAAAATGAAGAAGTTATGGGTAAAACAAGATTGGATAATTTTTCTCATTTTAGCTACGTGAAAATTGGTAACAAATCTATTCCAACCATAACTTAATCAACTTTTATTATATATTATGTAATCTTGAGATACCATAGACACGTATACAATGTTTCGACCTATCATGTCGACACATCTATATATATTTCGGAACAACCATAGACACTCTATATGTGAATGTTGGAGTTAGCTATACAGGGTTGAGGTTGATTCCAAAATATATATAGTTTGAGTTGTGATCAATACTGAGATACGTATACACTGGGTCGTGGATTGATTCAAGATAATATTTATCGATTTATTTCTGTACATCTAACTGTGGACAACTAGTTGTAGGTTACTAACGAGGACAGCTGACTTAATAAACTTAAAACATCAAAATATATTAAAAGTGTTGTAAATATATTTTGAACATACTTTGATATATATGTATATATTGTTATAGGTTCGTGAATCAACCAGTGGCCAAGTCTTACTTCCCGACGAAGTAAAAATCTGTGAAAGTGAGTTATAGTCCCACTTTTAAAATCTAATATTTTTGGGATGAGAATACATGCAGGTTTTATAAATGATTTACAAAATAGACACAAGTACGTGAAACTACATTCTATGGTTGAATTATCGAAATCCAATATGCCCCTTTTTATTAAGTCTGGTAATCTAAGAATTAGGGAACAGACACCCTAATTGACGCGAATCCTAAAGATAGATCTATTGGGCCTAACAAACCCCATCCAAAGTACCGGATGCTTTAGTACTTCGAAATTTATATCATATCCGAAGGGTGTCCCGGAATGATGAGGATATTCTTATATATGCATCTTGTTATTGTCGGTTACCAGGTGTTCACCATATGAATGATTTTTATCTCTATGTATGGGATGTGTATTGAAATATGAAATCTTGTGGTCTATTGTTACGATTTGATATATATAGGTTAAACCTATAACTCACCAACATTTTTGTTGACGTTTTAAGCATGTTTATTCTCAGGTGATTATTAAGAGCTTCCGCTGTCGCATACTTAAATAAGGACAAGATTTGGAGTCCATGCTTGTATGATATTGTGTAAAAACTGCATTCAAGAAACTTATTTTGTTGTAACATATTTGTATTGTAAACCATTATGTAATGGTCGTGTGTAAACAGGATATTTTAGATTATCATTATTTGATAATCTACGTAAAGCTTTTTAAACCTTTATTGATGAAATAAAGGTTATGGTTTGTTTAAAAATGAATGCGGTCTTTGAAAAATGTCTCATATAGAGGTCAAAACCTCGCAACGAAATCAATTAATATGGAACGTTTTTAATCAATAAGAACGGGACATTTCAGTTGGTATCCGAGCGTTGGTCTTAGAGAACCAGAAAATTTGCATTAGTGTGTCTTATCGAGTTTGTTAGGATGCATTAGTGAGTCTGGACTTCGACCGTGTTTTCTTTAAAAATGATTGCTTAACATTTTTGTTGGAAACTATATATTTTTAACATATGAATATTATGTGATATATTAATCTCTTAACGTGTTTGATATTATGTGATAGATGTCTACCTCTAGAACAAGTCCCATTGACTCACCTAATAATAATGAAGAGTCAAATGTAAATTGGAATGATTTGTGGACTGATTCACAAGTTCCCGAAGAGGAACCGGAAGAAGAGTCGGAACCGGAAGAAGAATCGGAACCGGAAGAAGAATCGGAACCGGATGAAGAAATAGAACCGGTGGGGGAAATAATAAAACGGTTAAGTAAAAGAAAATCCTCAACCAACCGACCAAAGTTAATTATGGTCAATGGTGTTTCCGCCAAGGAAGCAAAATATTGGGAGGATTACCAATTCTCCGATGAATCGGATTTCGACGAGAATTCCGATGATGTTATAGAAATTACCCCAACTGAATTTAAAAAGGCAAAAGAAAATAATAAGGGAAAGGGCATAAAAATAGAGAAATCTAATTCCAACCCCGATGAACTTTATATGTATCGTCAACCCCCGAAGTCCTTAAGTTGTAACAATGACCCGGGAACCTCTAAACCACCAGGTTTTTCTAAACCAATGTGGACAACGACGGCTCGTATTAGGGGAACATCATATATCCCTAGAAACTTTTCAAAATGAACCAAAACCGAAGAAGAAGAAACGAGCGAGTCGGAATAAGATAGTTGTATTCGTGTGGTGTAATATATGGAATATAGTGTTCTTATGCTTTATGATATATGTAAAAATTGCTTGTATTAATAAGTATTTTTTTTTATGAATCTAACTCTTGTCTATTTTACAGTTTAAAAACACAAAATGGATAGACAACCCAATATTTTAAGAGACCTACCCGGAGACATGATTGATGAAATCTTGTCTAGAGTCGGCCAGAATTCTTCGGCACAACTATTTAAGGCGAGATCAGTTTGTAAGACATTCGAAGAACGTTCCAAGAATGTCTTGGTTTATAAGAGACTTTCGTTTGAAAGATGGGGGATATCACATTGGGAAACCCATAAGTTACGATGTGTTTACTTTGACGCATATATTGCGGGGAACCCAAATGCTATTTTACGCAACGGGTTAAGAAATTATTTTGACTCAATATATCCGAATATTGGACTTCGTGATTTAGAAAAAGCGGCTAACATGCAACATAAAGAAGCATGTTATGCTTACGGATTAGTAATGTTCGCTTCTCACCAAAGTGAGAACAAGAACATCGGGCTACAACTATTAAACAAAACGTTTCCACAAGTGACGGAGTCGGTAATTGGGGTAAGAAATGAGGTTTTTAGATTATTACGGGACTGTTGGACATTACGTAACCCTCGTCCCTTTGATGACGTTACAACACGCTGTCTTATCAACGGCCATAATGGTTATGTTGCACAAGACCAAGGATGGGAAGTAGTCCTAGTAAAACCAGAATGCATGACTTGTTTCTGGACGTATGAATTACGTGTCTTTATTGCCTTTGCCGAACGACTTGTGTACTAGCTAGAATTGTCTTCACAACTATCTTGTATCAAAGTTATTGTGTGCTATATTTCATGCTTTATGTAAAATAAGCGGTATTGTAAGTTTGTAAAATATTGTATAAAAGTTTGAACGCGAAATATTATTACAATCAGTTTTTCATATAGAATTGTAGTAGTTGAATTGTATATTAGCTACTAAGTATGAACTTAACGGGTAGGTACTACCCGAATTTAAACTTATAAAACGCTAATATGAAGAAAAAGCTTTTATAAATGAGTTCATATTATGCTACGAAATACTATTAACTACTCTTAATATTCTGTATGATTAACTTGTTCCATTTAACTATTTTGAAGGAAATGGCACCGACTACTCGACACACCGTGAATATGAATGAAGAGGAATTCCGTACTTTTCTAGCTTCAAACATAGCCGCAGTACAGGCTGCGCTACATACCAACAATAACCTTGGATCTAGCAGTACAGGAAATCGTGTAGGATGCACCTACAAAGAATTCACTGCCTGCAAACCTTTGGAATTTGATGGAACCGAAGGACCGATCGGATTGAAACGGTGGACCGAGAAGGTTGAATCGGTGTTTGCCATAAGTAAGTGTACTGAAGAGGACAAAGTGAAGTACGCTACGCATACCTTCACAGGTTCTGCGTTAACATGGTGGAATACCTATCTAGAGCAAGTGGGACAAGATGATGCGTACGCACTACCGTGGTCAGCATTCAAGCACTTGATGAACGAGAAGTACCGTCCCAGAACCGAGGTCAATAAGCTCAAGACAGAACTTATAGGGTTACGAACCCAAGGATTTGATATTACCACGTACGAAAGACGATTCACAGAATTGTGCCTATTGTGTCCGGGAGCATTCGAAGATGAGGAAGAGAAGATCGACGCGTTTGTGAAAGGATTACCGGAAAGAATCCAAGAAGATATAAGTTCACACGAGCCCGCCTCCATACAACAGGCATGTAGAATGGCTCACAAACTAGTGAACCAGATTGAAGAAAGAATTAAAGAACAGACTGCTGAAGAGGCCAATGTGAAGCAAGTCAAAAGAAAGTGGGAGGAAAACGGTGATAAGAATCACCAATACAACAACAACAGCAATTACAACAATAATCGCAACAATTATCCCAACAATCGCAACATCAATCGCAACTACAACAAACGGCCCAACAACAACAACAACAACAACAACAACAGCAACTACAACAATCATCCCAACAACAATAATAACCGCAACAACAACAACAATCAGAAGCAACTATGCCAAAGGTGTGAAAAGAATCACTCGGGGTTCTGCACCAAATTTTGCAACAAATGTAAAAGAAATGGTCATAGCGCGGCGAAGTGTGAGGTCTACGGACCAGGGGTTAATAGAACGAAAGGAACAAATGGTGTCGGAACGAGTAATGGCGGAGCAAGTAGTGTCGGAGCAAGTTATGCCAATGTAGTTTGTTATAAATGTGGAAAACCAGGCCACATTATTAGAAATTGCCCGAACCAGGAGAACACGAATGAACAAGGCCGTGGAAGAGTTTTCAATATTAATGCGGTAGAGGCACAGGAAGACCCGGAGCTTGTTACGGGTACGTTTCTTATTGACAATAAATCTGCTTACGTTTTATTTGATTCGGGTGCGGATAGAAGCTATATGAGTAGAGATTTTTGTGCTAAATTAAGTTGTCCATTGACGCCTTTTGATAGTAAATTTTTACTCGAATTAGCAAATGGTAAATTAATTTCAGCAGATAATATATGTCGGAATCGAGAAATTAAACTGGTTAGCGAAACATTTAAGATTGATTTGATACCAGTAGAGTTAGGGAGTTTTGATGTGATAATCGGTATGGACTGGTTGAAAGAAGTGAAAGCGGAGATCGTTTGTTACAAAAATGCAATTCGCATTATACGAGAAAAAGGAAAACCCTTAATGGTGTACGGAGAAAAGGGCAACACGAAGCTACATCTTATTAGTAATTTGAAGGCACAAAAACTAATAAGAAAAGGTTGCTATGCTGTTCTAGCACACGTCGAGAAAGTACAAACTGAAGAAAAGAGCATCAATGATGTTCCCATTGCAAAAGAATTTCCCGATGTATTTCCGAAAGAATTACCGGGATTACCCCCACATCGATCCGTTGAATTTCAAATAGATCTTGTACCAGGAGCTGCACCAATAGCTCGTGCTCCTTACAGACTCGCACCCAGCGAGATGAAAGAACTGCAAAGCCAATTACAAGAACTTTTAGAGCGTGGTTTCATTCGACCAAGCACATCACCGTGGGGAGCTCCTGTTTTGTTTGTCAAGAAGAAAGATGGTACATTCAGGTTGTGTATCGACTACCGAGAGTTGAACAAACTTACCATCAAGAACCGCTACCCACTACCGAGAATCGACGACTTATTTGATCAACTACAAGGCTCGTCTGTTTATTCAAAGATTGACTTACGTTCTGGGTATCATCAAATGCGGGTGAAAGAAGATGATATTCCAAAGACTGCTTTCAGAACACGTTACGGTCATTACGAGTTTATGGTCATGCCGTTTGGTTTAACTAATGCACCAGCTGTGTTCATGGACCTTATGAACCGAGTGTGTGGACCATACCTTGACAAGTTTGTCATTGTTTTCATTGATGACATACTTATTTACTCAAAGAATGACCAAGAACACGGTGAACATTTGAGAAAGGTGTTAGAAGTATTGAGGAAGGAAGAATTGTACGCTAAGTTTTCAAAGTGTGCATTTTGGTTGGAAGAAGTTCAATTCCTCGGTCACATAGTGAACAAAGAAGGTATTAAGGTGGATCCGGCAAAGATAGAAACTGTTGAAAAGTGGGAAACCCCGAAAACTCCGAAACACATACGCCAGTTTTTAGGACTAGCTGGTTACTACAGAAGGTTCATCCAAGACTTTTCCAGAATAGCAAAACCCTTGACTGCATTAACGCATAAAGGGAAGAAATTTGAATGGAATGATGAACAAGAGAAAGCGTTTCAGTTATTGAAGAAAAAGCTAACTACGGCACCTATATTGTCATTGCCTGAAGGGAATGATGATTTTGTGATTTATTGTGACGCATCAAAGCAAGGTCTCGGTTGTGTATTAATGCAACGAACGAAGGTGATTGCTTATGCGTCTAGACAATTGAAGATTCACGAACAAAATTATACGACGCATGATTTGGAATTAGGCGCGGTTGTTTTTGCATTAAAGACTTGGAGGCACTACTTATATGGGGTCAAAAGTATTATATATACCGACCATAAAAGTCTTCAACACATATTTAATCAGAAACAACTGAATATGAGGCAGCGTAGGTGGATTGAATTATTGAATGATTACGATTTTGAGATTCGTTACCACCCGGGGAAGGCAAATGTGGTAGCCGATGCCTTGAGCAGGAAGGATAGAGAACCCATTCGAGTAAAATCTATGAATATAATGATTCATAATAACATTACTACTCAAATAAAGGAGGCGCAACAAGGAGTTTTAAAAGAGGGAAATTTAAAGGATGAAATACCCAAAGGATCGGAGAAGCATCTTAATATTCGGGAAGACGGAACCCGGTATAGGGCTGAAAGGATTTGGGTACCAAAATTTGGAGATATGAGAGAAATGGTACTTAGAGAAGCTCATAAAACCAGATACTCAATACATCCTGGAACGGGGAAGATGTACAAGGATCTCAAGAAACATTTTTGGTGGCCGGGTATGAAAGCCGATGTTGCTAAATACGTAGGAGAATGTTTGACGTGTTCTAAGGTCAAAGCTGAGCATCAGAAACCATCAGGTCTACTTCAACAACCCGAAATCCCGGAATGGAAATGGGAAAACATTACCATGGATTTCATCACTAAATTGCCAAGGACTGCAAGTGGTTTTGATACTATTTGGGTAATAGTTGATCGTCTCACCAAATCAGCACACTTCCTACCAATAAGAGAAGATGACAAGATGGAGAAGTTAGCACGACTGTATTTGAAGGAAGTCGTCTCTAGACATGGAATACCAATCTCTATTATCTCTGATAGGGATGGCAGATTTATTTCAAGATTCTGGCAGACATTACAGCAAGCATTAGGAACTCGTCTAGACATGAGTACTGCCTATCATCCACAAACTGATGGGCAGAGCGAAAGGACGATACAAACGCTTGAAGACATGCTACGAGCATGTGTTATTGATTTCGGAAACAGTTGGGATCAACATCTACCGTTAGCAGAATTTTCCTACAACAACAGCTACCATTCAAGCATTGAGATGGCGCCGTTTGAAGCACTTTATGGTAGAAAGTGCAGGTCTCCGATTTGTTGGAGTGAAGTGGGGGATAGACAGATTACGGGTCCGGAGATTATACAAGAAACTACCGAGAAGATCATCCAAATTCAACAACGGTTGAAAACCGCCCAAAGTCGACAAAAGAGCTACGCTGACATTAAAAGAAAAGATATAGAATTTGAAATTGGAGAGATGGTCATGCTTAAAGTTGCACCTTGGAAAGGCGTTGTTCGATTTGGTAAACGAGGGAAATTAAATCCAAGGTATATTGGACCATTCAAGATTATTGATCGTGTCGGACCAGTAGCTTACCGACTTGAGTTACCTCAACAACTCGCGGCTGTACATAACACTTTCCACGTCTCGAATTTGAAGAAATGTTTTGCTAAAGAAGATCTCACTATTCCGTTAGATGAAATCCAAATCAACGAAAAACTTCAATTCATCGAAGAACCCGTCGAAATAATGGATCGTGAGGTTAAAAGACTTAAGCAAAACAAGATACCAATTATTAAGGTTTGATGGAATGCTCGTAGAGGACCCGAGTTCACCTGGGAGCGTGAAGATCAGATGAAGAAGAAATACCCGCATCTATTTCCAGAAGATTCGTCAACACCTTCAACAGCTTAAAATTTCGGGACGAAATTTATTTAACGGGTAGGTACTGTAGTGACCCGAACTTTTCCATGTTTATATATATTAATTGAGATTGATGTTTACATGATTAAATGTTTCCAACATGTTAAGCAATCAAACTTGTTAAGACTTGATTAATTGAAATAGGTTTCATATAGACAATTGACCACCCAAGTTGACCGGTGATTCACGAACGTTAAAACTTGTAAAAAAACTATATGATGACATATATATGGTTATATATATAGTTAACATGATATTATGATAAGTAAACATATCATTAATTATATTAACAATGAACTACATATGTAAAAACAAGACTACTAACTTAATGATTTTGAAACGAGACATATATGTAACGTTTATCGTTGTAACGACATTTAATGTATATATATCATATTAAGAGATATTCGTACATCATAATATCATGATAATATAATAATTTAAAATCTCTTTTGATATTATAAACATTGGGTTAACAACATTTAACAAGATCGTTAACCTAAAGGTTTCAAAACAACACTTACATGTAACGACTAACGATGACTTAACGACTCAGTTAAAATGTATATACATGTAGTGTTTTAATATGTATTTATACACTTTTGAAAGACTTAAATACACTTATCAAAATACTTCTACTTAACAAAAATGCTTACAATTACATTCTCGTTCAGTTTCATCAACAATTCTACTCGTATACACCCGTATTCGTACTCGTACAATACACAGCTTTTAGATGTATGTACTATTGGTATATACACTCCAATGATCAGCTCTTAGCAGCCCATGTGAGTCACCTAACACATGTGGGAACCATCATTTGGCAACTAGCATGAAATATCTCATAAGATTACAAAAATATGAGTAATCATTCATGACTTATTTACATGAAAACAAAATTACATATCCTTTATATCTAATCCATACACCAACGACCAAAAACACCTACAAACACTTTCATTCTTCAATTTTCTTCATCTAATTGAACTCTCTCAAGTTCTATCTTCAAGTTCTAAGTGTTCTTCATAAATTCCAAAAGTTCTAGTTTCATAAAATCAAGAATACTTTCAAGTTTGCTAGCTCACTTCCAATCTTGTAAGGTGATCATCCAACCTCAAGAAATCTTTGTTTCTTACAGTAGGTTATCATTCTAATACAAGGTAATAATCATATTCAAACTTTGGTTCAATTTCTATAACTATAACAATCTTATTTCAAGTGATGATCTTACTTGAACTTGTTTTCGTGTCATGATTTTGCTTCAAGAACTTTGAGCCATCCAAGGATCCATTGAAGCTAGATCCATTTTTCTCTTTTCCAGTAGGTTCATCCAAGGAACTTAAGGTAGTAATGATGTTCATAACATCATTCGATTCATACATATAAAGCTATCTTATTCGAAGGTTTAAACTTGTAATCACTAGAACATAGTTTAGTTAATTCTAAACTTGTTCGCAAACAAAAGTTAATCCTTCTAACTTGACTTTTAAAATCAACTAAACACATTTTCTATATCTATATGATATGCTAACTTAATGATTTAAAACCTGGAAACACGAAAAACACCGTAAAACCGGATTTACGCCGTCGTAGTAACACCGCGGGCTGTTTTGGGTTAGTTAAATAAAAACTATGATAAACTTTGATTTAAAAGTTGTTATTCTGAGAAAATGATTTTTATTATGAACATGAAACTATATCCAAAAATTATGGTTAAACTCAAAGTGGAAGTATGTTTTCTAAAATGGTCATCTAGACGTCGTTCTTTCGACTGAAATGACTACCTTTACAAAAACGACTTGTAACTTATTTTTCCGACTAGAAACCTATACTTTTTTTGTTAAGATTCATAAAATAGAGTTCAATATGAAACCATAGCAATTTGATTCACTCAAAACGGATTTAAAATGAAGAAGTTATGGGTAAAACAAGATTGGATAATTTTTCTCATTTTAGCTACGTGAAAATTGGTAACAAATCTATTCCAACCATAACTTAATCAACTTTTATTATATATTATGTAATCTTGAGATACCATAGACACGTATACAATGTTTCGACCTATCATGTCGACACATCTATATATATTTCGGAACAACCATAGACACTCTATATGTGAATGTTGGAGTTAGCTATACAGGGTTGAGGTTGATTCCAAAATATATATAGTTTGAGTTGTGATCAATACTGAGATACGTATACACTGGGTCGTGGATTGATTCAAGATAATATTTATCGATTTATTTCTGTACATCTAACTGTGGACAACTAGTTGTAGGTTACTAACGAGGACAGCTGACTTAATAAACTTAAAACATCAAAATATATTAAAAGTGTTGTAAATATATTTTGAACATACTTTGATATATATGTATATATTGTTATAGGTTCGTGAATCAACCAGTGGCCAAGTCTTACTTCCCGACGAAGTAAAAATCTGTGAAAGTGAGTTATAGTCCCACTTTTAAAATCTAATATTTTTGGGATGAGAATACATGCAGGTTTTATAAATGATTTACAAAATAGACACAAGTACGTGAAACTACATTCTATGGTTGAATTATCGAAATCCAATATGCCCCTTTTTATTAAGTCTGGTAATCTAAGAATTAGGGAACAGACACCCTAATTGACTTGAATCCTAAAGATAGATCTATTGGGCCTAACAAACCCCATCCAAAGTACCGGATGCTTTAGTACTTCGAAATTTATATCATATCCGAAGGGTGTCCCGGAATGATGGGGATATTCTTATATATGCATCTTGTTATTGTCGGTTACCAGGTGTTCACCATATGAATGATTTTTATCTCTATGTATGGGATGTGTATTGAAATATGAAATCTTGTGGTCTATTGTTACGATTTGATATATATAGGTTAAACCTATAACTCACCAACATTTTTGTTGACGTTTTAAGCATGTTTATTCTCAGGTGATTATTAAGAGCTTCCGCTGTCGCATACTTAAATAAGGACAAGATTTGGAGTCCATGCTTGTATGATATTGTGTAAAAACTGCATTCAAGAAACTTATTTTGTTGTAACATATTTGTATTGTAAACCATTATGTAATGGTCGTGTGTAAACAGGATATTTTAGATTATCATTATTTGATAATCTACGTAAAGCTTTTTAAACCTTTATTGATGAAATAAAGGTTATGGTTTGTTTAAAAATGAATGCGGTCTTTGAAAAATGTCTCATATAGAGGTCAAAACCTCGCAACGAAATCAATTAATATGGAACGTTTTTAATCAATAAGAACGGGACATTTCAAAAGAAAACCGGGAAGTCTACCTAGTGATACAAATGCTAACCCCAGGAATGAAACAGCTAAAGCTATTACCACAAGAAGTGGTACAACACTTAAACCACCGGAAATACCTGTAACTTCTGATGAAACTATTCCTACTCCACAAGAACCACAACCTGATCAAGATAAGGAAAAAGAACCGGTAGTTGAAAAGGTTAATGAAGATAACACAGTTAAGGATAAACCTTATGTTAAACCATACCAACCACCACTTCCTTATCCGAGTAAAATGAAGAAAGAGAAACTTGAAGCCGAGCAATCCAAATTCTTGGATATGTTTAAACAGATAAATGTAAATCTTCCTTTCATTGATGTGATTTCAGGAATGCCTAGATATGCTAAATTCTTGAAAGATCTAATCTCAAATAGAAAGAAAATGGAAGAACTCTCGGCTGTTACTATGAATGCTAATTGTTCAGCAGTGCTGTTGAATAAGATACCAGAAAAACTATCTGATCCAGGAAGTTTCACAATTCCATGTTTTCTGGGTAGTCTTAGTTCAATAGAAGCATTAGCAGACTTAGGTGCTAGTATAAATCTAATGCCGTATTCACTATACGCTAAACTAGACCTTGGAGAATTAAAACCAACCAGAATAAGCATACAACTAGCCGATAGATCAATAAAATATCCTAGAGGGATAATGGAGAACATGCTAGTTAAAGTTGGTACTTTAGTATTTCCAGTAGATTTTGTTGTTTTGGACATGGAAGAAGATTCTCAAGTTCCTCTCATATTAGGAAGACCATTCTTAAACACGGCTAAAGCAATGATAGACGTGTTCGGTAAGAAATTGACCCTAAGTATAGAGGATGAGAGTGTTACCTTTTCAGTTGATAGAGCAATGCAACAACCACAATCTGCAGATGATACATGTTATTATATTCAAACTATAGATGCACATGCAGAATTATTAAAAGAATTTCCAGAATTACAAGGAACAGGAGAATGTTCTTTAGGAGAAGGTAATGAACCAATTGATGAAGCTGAAATGTTAGCTACACTTATAGCTAATGGATATGAACCAACAACAGAAGAAATTCAAATGCTAAAAGAAGAAGACAGATATCGATATAAATCATCGATAGAAGAACCTCCGAAATTAGAGTTAAAGCCACTTCCAAACCATTTGGAATACGCTTATTTACATGGTGAATCTGAATTACCTGTAATAATATCGTCTTCTCTTACTGAAAATGAGAAATCACAACTCATTTCTGTGTTGAAAGCTCATAAACCAGCCATTGCATGGAAGATTCATGATATTAAAGGAATAAGTCCTTCGTATTGCACACATAAAATCCTTATGGAAGAAGGTCATAAAACGTATGTGCAACGCCAACGAAGACTAAATCCTAATATGCAAGATGTAGTTAAGAAAGAGATTATTAAACTGCTAGATGCAGGTTTGATATATCCAATCTCTGATAGTCCATGGGTAAGCCCAGTTCAATGCGTACCTAAGAAGGGTGGCATGACTGTCATTACAAATGAGAAAAATGAGCTTATTCCTACTAGGACTGTAACAGGATGGCGTGTATGTATTGATTATAGAAAATTAAATGACGCCACCAGAAAAGATCACTTTCCCTTACCTTTCATGGATCAAATGTTGGAAAGATTAGCCGGAAATAGTTACTATTGTTTTCTAGATGGATTTTCCGGATATTTTCAAATTCCAATAGCACCCGAGGACCAAGAGAAAACCACATTCACGTGCCCTTATGGTACTTTTGCTTACAAACGCATGCCATTTGGACTTTGCAACGCCCCTGCAACATTTCAAAGGTGTATGATGGCGATTTTTCATGACATGATAGAAGAATGCATGGAAGTATTCATGGATGACTTTTCAGTCTTCGATGATACATTTAAATCATGTCTAGTTAATCTGGAACGAATGCTAATTAGATGCGAACAATCAAATCTAGTACTTAATTGGGAGAAATGCCATTTCATGGTTAAAGAAGGCATCGTTCTTGGACATAAAATTTCAAAAGAAGGAATTGAAGTGGATAGAGCTAAAGTAGATGTAATTGCTAAACTTCCACATCCAACCAATGTTAGAGGAGTTAGGAGTTTTCTAGGGCATGCCGGTTTTTACCGACGTTTTATAAAAGATTTTTCTAAAATTGCCACTCCTATGAATAAACTCCTAGAAAAGGATGCGCCATTCATCTTTTCAGATGAGTGTATCAAATCTTTTAATATTCTTAAAGAGAAACTCACTAATGCACCGATCATGATAACACCAAATTGGAATCTACCATTTGAACTAATGTGCGATGCAAGTGATTTTGCAATGGGAGCCGTTTTAGGACAAAGGATTGAAAAACGATTTCAACCTATATATTATGCTAGTAAGACATTACAAGGAGCACAAACGAACTATACAACTACTGAAAAAGAACTCCTTGCTATTGTCTTTGCTTTTGACAAATTTCGATCATATCTCGTTCTAGCAAAAACGGTGGTCTATACCGACCATTCTGCTCTTAGATACCTATTTTCAAAACAAGATGCTAAACCAAGATTAATCCGTTGGATCTTACTCTTACAAGAGTTTGATATTAAAATCCGAGATAAAAGAGGAGCAGAAAATCTCGCCGCTGATCATCTTTCTCGTCTTGAAAATCCCGAATTAGAAGTTCTGAATGAATCAGCCATACAAGACAACTTTCCTGATGAATATCTATTGAAGATAGATTATAAAGAAATCCCATGGTTTGCAGACTATGCAAACTACTTAGTTTGTGGATTCCTTGAAAAAGGATTATCGTACCAAAGACGAAAGAAATTCTTCAGTGATATAAAACACTATTTCTGGGAAGATCCACATCTGTTTAAAAGTTGTCCCGATGGAATAATACGCCGATGTGTATTTGGAGATGAAGCTAGTAAAATTTTAAACCATTGTCACACAGGACCAACAGGAGGGCATTATGGGCCTCAACTAACAGCAAGAAAAGTTTATGAAGCTGGATTCTATTGGCCTACAATTTATAAAGACGCACACCTTCTTTGCAAATCCTGTGATGCATGTCAAAGGGCCGGAAAAATAAGTCAACGTGATGAAATGCCACAAAATGTCATCCAAGTATGTGAAGTATTTGACATTTGGGGTATTGACTTTATAGGTCCATTTCCAAAATCTCATAATAATCTATATATACTCGTAGCCATTGATTATGTATCTAAATGGGCGGAAGCACAAGCTCTCCCAACTAACGATGCACGAGTTGTAGTCAACTTTTTAAAACGTCTTTTTGCAAGGTTTGGAACACCGAAAGCTTTAATAAGTGATCGGGGTACTCATTTCTGTAATAATCAACTTGAGAAAGTTCTTAAAAGATATGGAGTAACTCATAAAATCTCCACCGCATATCATCCACAAACAAGTGGACAAGTTGAAAATACCAACCGAGCTTTAAAACGTATTCTAGAGAAAACCGTAGGATCAAATCCGAAGGAATGGTCCATTAAATTGGAGGATGCACTCTGGGCTTTTAGAACAGCCTACAAAACTCCAATTGGAACCACACCTTTTAGACTTGTTTATGGAAAAGCATGTCATCTTCCAGTAGAAATTGAACACAAAGCATTTTGGGCTTTGAAAACATGTAATCTTGATTTACATGAAGCCGGACGTCTACGATTAAGTCAACTAAATGAATTAGAAGAATTAAGACATGAAGCATACGAAAATTCGTTAATCTATAAAGAAAGAACGAAGAAATGGCATGATAAAAGAATCAGAAGTTCAAAAGAATTTAAAGAAGGAGACAGAGTTCTTCTTTTCAATTCACGATTCAAGCTATTTCCTGGAAAATTGAAATCAAGATGGTCTGGACCATTCATAGTCAAAAGAGTTTTCCCATACGGAACGATAGAATTGATAAATTCAAATGGGATTGAATTTAAAGTTAATGGTCACAGAGTTAAACATTACATACATGGTCCGATGGAAGTCGACAATGAAGTTAATCATAATTTCGATACCACAGCTAACTAAGTGTGGGGAGAACCAAGTCTTTAAAGGATAATATGTATTTCTGTTAGAGTTAGATTGTCTGTTTTCGTGTAGTTCTCGAAAATGGAACCCGAATGGTCTTTCCCTAGCAGACCCTAAAGAACTAGTCTTCTCCCCCCATTTTGAATTTTTATTTTTTTTAGGTTTTTACAAAATGAAGACTGCCTGTGAACTAAACCATGGTCTAATGCTACACGCTTTGATCACTAAACGTAATAATGACATACTCCCGAGTGAAATAGTATCAGTAATCAGAGAAAGAATGGACGGAGTTAGAAAAGAATCCAGATGCGAAGATAATAAGTTACAATTTGGTAAAGGAAAATCAAAATCCGCAGCGAAAAGAAGAGCACGACACCTAGAAAGATGTCACAAATGCGGAAAATGGTCACATGGAGGTAAATGTTCAAATAATCAAACCTATTCAAATACCGAATTTGTTACTTTATGCAGAGACGGACCGTTCATATGTTTAGAAGAAAAGACACTGAATGCTCGAGGTTACGCCTATGTAGCCATGGAAAACCAATTAAACCGACTATCTTATGAATGGGATAGATCATATAACTAAGAAATCTATTTCACAAGTATGTCTGTACAGTTTTTATTTTTATTTTTATTTTTAACCTTTTGATAATAAACGCTAATTTGTTCGCTAAAAAGTATTAAATTGGTATTGAATAAAATTAGGTTTGGCGACCGAAATTATTGATATCATTCAAAAATTTATTACATCACTGCGAAATTTAACGTTTATTCTTAAGGTATAAATATCTTTAAACAATCAACCCAAAATATTTCAAAAATTCGTCATGAGTTAAATTAGGTCTTGGAACCGAAATTACTTTACCAAAAATAGGGGCGCATATTTTTGATAATATTTGATTGATTAAAGTGGGATAAAAAGACAAAAAGATTTTTAATTTTATTTTTACCATGTTTTTAATCTTAATATTTAAATCTTAAATTAATATTGTAAACTTTGTAAAAACAATATATTTAAAATTGTAAATATTTGAAAAATTAATATAAGTTTGATATGAATTTATTAAGTTGGTGTAAATTTTTAATTTTTAAAATATTAATTTTTAATTTTATGCATTTCAAATTTTAAGTTTGGTGTGAATTTTTAATAATAATTTTGAATTTTATATTTAAGTTGTGTGAATTTAAAAACAAAAAAATTTACTTTATCTCATTAAGTTAAGAATATGATTTTTAAATTCGTCGTAAGTTGAAGACTAGGTCTTTGAACCGAAATTGCTTTACCCGAGGGAGGGACGAGAACTTTTATTATCATTATTTTTAATCTTATTGAATTAAAGTATGCCAAAAACATTGAAAAAACCCAAAAATCTTAGCTTTTAAAACAATCGCTACAAAAAGACAAATTTTAAAATTTTGTCGAGAAACGGACTAGGACATCGATCCGAAACGACCTCGTCCTAAATAATAAGGGAAACAAAATTTTAAAATTAATTTCTTAATTGTTTTTAATAAGTTAATGATTATAAAAAAAAAAAAAAAAAATATACCAAACTCCGCGAGTCGCGGAGTTTGGAGGGGAAATCCCCGCGACTCGCGGAGGTACCGAAAATCAAAAAAAAAAATAAAAAGAGCTGAATGATCAGTACACTCCACAACTCAAAAACACAGCGAATTTCACAGCGAAAAAACCCGGAAAAACCCGAGAAAAAACCCCAAAAATCACAAATTTTAACCGTTAATCACCAAATCTTTTGCTAAAATCATGTTGAGAAGGATGCTATCTAAGAATTACTCAAGAAAAACGGTAAATTTCTACACCTAAACACCATTTAATTCGAAATTTGGTGTTCTTGAGCTATTTTTTCCCCAATTTGATTTTGATGCTTTTTAGTGTAATTAAACTTAAATTGTTTATGTATTATGCTTGTATAACCTAGATTGATGCTGTTTAACATGATTAGAAGCCTTAAACTTCAAATTTTGAGTAATCTAGGGTTTGTGTTCTTGAGCAAATTTGGGGCTTTTTGATATAAACAGGTTATGGCCGATTTTTGTTATGAATTGTTGCTAAATTGAGTAGTGTAACATGTCTAGGTAGTTAAATGATCCAAACTTTGAGCCTAAACATGATTTTGAGAATTAAAGTGGACTTTTTCAAGTCTAAAATTCATGAACTTGATTTTTGAAAGATAATGCCATTTGAGACTTGTTTAATTGCTAGTAATGATTATTTTGACATGTTATTTGAGTTGAATGCTTATGAACTTGGCGAAAATTTTCGTATATGCTTATTTGAAAAAGTGTAGATTTGATAAAAATGTGAAAATAAGCTTAAGTTTGATATAAATTGATAATGTCATTGTAATTATTTTGATTGATGATTTTTCTGACACTAATGCATATTTGGATGCACAAAAATTGTGTTTGATGTGTTTTGCAGAATGAAAGGGGTGAATCTTCATCCCAAGCCCGCAATGCTCCTGCTGAGAATTTGGAACAACAGGAGGTAGATAACTACTACAAGCAGGATGTACCTCATCCAGTCATGACCTTTTCTGATATGCACTTGGAAGAGTTGCACCCGAACCTGAGATTTGACAGACTTTGGATAGATTATCCAAAATATCAACGGGGTTTGCATACTCTTCACTCTAAGGTTGTTGAGGTACCGAGGGTCATAGAATGGGGACCCTTAGAAGCTGTAGAATTGGCCGGGCCAATTAGGGAATTACTTGTACAGAGGTATGGTAATTCTTCTTTTAATGACTGGATATGTTTATTCACCATACGTAGACCTGTATATAAAGTATGGTGTGAAGAATTGTTATGTAGTATAGAGTTGAATGATCGGGTAGCTAGTTTAACCGATCGTTCTTTTATTAGATTTTTGTTAGGCGGTTCGATGCGCCACATGTCTTTACTGGACATGGCTCAGGCTTTACGTATATATACGCCTGAGGAGTTAGCGTCTGCCGATTGTAGAGGATTGATACTAAACGGTAGAAAGATAGATGAGAATTTTGATACACACGGTGTGTGGAGTCAAATGACATGCCATCACCGTTTCAAAGGGGGAAATTACTCTTATTTGGATATAGATAGAGCCGAATTAAGAGTGATACATAGGTTTTTAGCTAATTCGATTACACAAAGGGGTAAAAACAAGGAAAAAGTAAATGAACAAGATTTGTTTTACCATATGTGTATTCGAGACCCACAAAGCGCTGTAAGTATACCGTATTGTGTGGGTTATTATTTATCAGCTATGGTTCGGGGGATGCGACCACATAGCATAATAGGAGGTGGTATTTTTATTACTTTGATTGGTGAATATCTCGGTGTGGATATAAGTCGGGGGGGATTATTAGTAGAAGAACCAGAACCCCGCGATACTATAGGTTTAAATGTATACCATGGTGCGAAAGTTTTGAAGAGGCGAAATAACGCCGCAGTACGATACCATGGTAGACATCCACAGGTGGAGAGAAACCAGCAGCAAGGTAATGTAGGAGGGGGGAATGAGATGCAAGAAATGCATAGGTTTATAGCTTCTTAGGAATACGAAAATGCTAGACAGAGAGCATTTGAAGATTGGCAAGTTCATCAGAACCAGATCATAGCTCATTGCCAACATATAGGTAGAAACTATATTCCTACACCGAAACCCGTCTTCCCTCCTTGGTCTATAGAGATGCAGCCACCATATCCTACGTATGACCCTGCCGAAGCATTCTATAGCACTTATGGTTATGCCTGGAACCCCTATTGGTACCAATATCATCCTTAGTTTACTTATTATTTTTTATTATTTTGTAATTTGTAATTATTGATACGTTTAATACTTTTGTTAATATTGTAATCATTTTTATAATTATCTAACTTTTATTCTTAGATTTTAATAATTTTTGAATGTGGGGTAATATACCAAACTTCAAAAATATGTATATATGTTTGCAGTTTATCTTATGTACACAACAGGGTAAAACAACGCATTTTCAAAGACTGGCATTAAGTTCAGCAAAAGCAACTAATTTTGACGACAAGATGCAAAATATATGTGAAATAACAACAAGACGGAATGAACAAATGATGTGCACCATTTATCATTCAGCAAACAAACGCCAATATATTTGGAAACTTTGGTAAAAATTTAATCATTTTCACACAAATCACCCTCAATAATTTAAATTGTTACTGATTTCTTGCAAATGAGGGCATTGCAAGATCTTAAGTGTGGGGAGGGGTTAAATTCTTTCGGATTTTAAAATTTTTATCTTAAACACTTGGTTACCATTAAAAATACTAGTAAAGCAGTAGTTGTATTAGAATCTAGTGCTCTCTGATAAAAAAAGAACAACCCTAGTCTTATATACTGACTACCCACTTCTAGTAAAATTTTTCAAAATTTTCAATTAAATGAATTCAAAATCATGTTTATACATATTTATGAACGATAAAACTAGGTTTTAACACCGAAATTATTGTTACCTCAAAAAGAACATAAATTAAGAAACAAACTAAAATGTTAAAATTCATTTAAAATGGAATAGAGGACGATAAAAAGAAAAATAAAAAGCCAAGTGTGGGAAAATTTACCAAGTTATTTTAAACATATGTCACATATATCTGTAACAAATAACTGAAAATACTTTTGCTTTGGACTAAACTAAACTGTTTTACCCGATGAAAGAAAAGAAGAGATGGATCTACATGATGAATCAATTCCATCATTAAAAGGAAGTAAAGTCTTCCGAAAAAGAAACGCGCTTCTTGATTTAGGTCATGAAGTTGTCGTCCAGACCAGCTGTAGGTTGACGAAAACTCTAGAAAAGTCATCACTAAAATCAGCAGGAAATCCAAGGACCTCAGCATTAAACAGGGTCGCCAAGTGGTCAGATTTATCCTAACCATGAGAAGGATTTATCTCGTACAATGGGGGGGGCACCATGCAAATTAGCTGGATAAGACTAATGAATCAGATCCCCAGAAAGGATAATCTCCTTAAAGATTAAAAATCAGCTTTTAAGACTGATATCACTCAATCCTAGAGATTGACCTTAAAGATTGAGAATTCAAACTCATGGAATTCAATGATATCTAAACTCGAGCTTGAACGAGAAAATATTTTGATCAAAATTATAAACCGATTTGTTTTCTGAAAACCCTATTTTCAATGCGTTCATTACCATTGAACGTAAAATCCTAGGAATTCATCTGGAATTCATTAGGTCACCTGAACCAAATCGGGTGTCAACCGTAAGAACGGTGGTTGCATAGTGGTCAAAGACAGGACCTTGTGCCAGACCGAAAAAATTATAAGGGTGAGCTTTACTATTGCTCCTACCAAGGATAGTAATTGCGTCCGACACGTTATAGACCATAATTAAAAGCATGTCAGGGGACATTGCCTTAACAGTTGCTTATTCAACGCTTTCCTTTACAACCGGACGGTAGTTTGCCGAAAGGTAATATACGGAACAAGTAAACTGGACGTGTTGCTTTCCTAATACAAGGTTAGCAAGTGGGTGACACAAAATCGCAAGTTTTGAGCTAAAATTTTCAAATCTAAAACCCACCAAACCCACAAAAATATTTTGCAAACACCAGTAAAGGGTTATTCCGGAAAACTTATCTAGGGTAAAAAAACTAGATTTAATTTAGATCAAATGTTTTCATAAAGATCCAATTTCCTTAATGGATCTAATTTTTTATAGTCATGTGGGACTGTAAACCATATCGTTACTACCATTGTTTATACCGCCATATAGAAATCACTGATGTACAAAGTGTGAAGAATAAAGAAGTGATTCTGGTATTTCAAGACAATATTGCTTGAGGACAAGCAACGCTCAAGTGTGGGAATATTTGATAATGCTAAAAACGAACATATATTTCATAGCATTATTCCTCAAGAAAGACAAGCTTTTAGTTGCAATTGTTCTATTTACAAGTGATATTCGTTTAAATAATAAAAGGTGAAGACAAAAGACAGATTCGACGAATTGAAGACGCAAACGACCAAAAAGCTCAAAAGAACAAAAGACAATAAAAAAGGTTCCAATTATTGATAAGAAATGTCTCGAAATTACAAGAGTACAAGATTCAAAACGCAAAGTACAAAATATAAAATTGTACGCAAGGACGTTCGAAAATCCGGAACCGGGACCAGAGTCAACTCTTAACGCTCGACGCAACGGACTAAAAATTACAAGTCTACTATGCACAAGAATATAATATAATATATAAATAATTATATTAATTATTTATATTTTATATTTATATATAAAATCCGTCGGCAAGAAAGACTCCAAAAGATGTGAGCTGTAATTTATATCTCCGCGACTCGCGGAGTGTGAAGGCCAAAAGGGCCGCGAGTCGCGGAGCCCCAAAAATCAACTCTGCCTATAAAGCAAACCGAATTCTGATCAAAAATTCATCATCTTTTTCTTCCTCATTCATACGTAAAATTTATATTTATATTTATAATTTATATTTTAATTTTAATTATAATTCTAATAATAAGGGTATGTTAGCGAATATTGTAAGGGTGTAAGTCGAAATTCTGTCCGTGTAACGCTACGCTATTTTTAATCATTGTAAGTTATGTTCAACCTTTTTATATTAATGTCTCGTAGCTAAGTTATTATTATGCTTATTTAAAACGAAGTAATCATGATGTTGGGCTAATTACTAAAATTGGGTAATTGGGCTTTGTACCATAATTGGGGTTTGGACAAAAGAACGACACTTGTGGAAATTAGACTATGGGCTATTAATGGGCTTTATATTTGTTTAACTAAATGATAGTTTGTTAATGTTAATATAAAGATTTACAATTGGGCGTCCCTATAAATTACCATATACACTCGATCGGACACGATGGGCGGGGTATTTATATGTACGAATAATCGTTCATTTAACCGGACACGGGAATGGATTAATAGCCACTAGAATAATTAAAACAGGGGTGAAATTACATTCAAGGGTAATTGGTGTAATTGTTAACAAAGTAGTAAAACCTTGGTTTACACGCAGTCGATAACCTGGTGTATTCATTAAACAAAGTATTAAAACCTTGTTACAATTCGAATCCCCAATTAGTTGGAATATTTAACTTCGGGTATAAGAATAATTTGATGAGGACACTCGCACTTTATATTTATGACTGATGGACTGTTATGGACAAAAACCAGACGGACATATTAAATAATCCAGGACAAAGGACAATTAACCCATGGGCATAAAACTAAAATCAACACGTCAAACATCATGATTACGGAAGTTTAAATAAGCATAATTCTTTTATTTCATATTTAATTTCCTTTATTTTATATTTAATTGCACTTCTAATTATCGCACTTTTATTTATTGTTATTTAATCGCACTTTTAATTATCGTACTTTTTAATTATCGTAAGTTTATTTTATCGCACTTTTATTATTCGCAATTTCATTATCGTTATTTACTTTATGCTTTAATTTAAGTCTTGTATTTATTTTATATTTTACATTAGGTTTTAACTGCGACTAAAGTCTTAAAATTGACAAACCGGTCATTAAACGGTAAAAACCCCCCTTTATAATAATAATATTACTTATATATATATATTTGTATTTTTATAAAAGTAAACTAATATAGCGTTGAGCTTTGTTTAAAGATTTCCCTGTGGAACGAACCGGACTTACTAAAAACTACACTACTGTACGATTAGGTACACTGCCTATAAGTGTTGTAGCAAGGTTTAAGTATATCCATTCTATAAATAAATAAATATCTTGTGTAAAATTGTATCGTATTTAATAGTTTTTCCTAGTAAAATATAAACTATTTTATATACACCTCGCATAACATCAAAACCCCCCTCCCCCACTCCCCTCGCAACGCGATGTGTGGAAGACACCCTTGGGTGGAATTGAAGGTTAAAAGGGCAACCTTGTGTGCAATGTTGCACCTAACGGGAGTCGAACTCCTGGCCTCTCACTAAGAGAGGAAGGCCACTACCACATGTGCTACAACACAAGGTTAGTAAAGAGCATAATTGACACTTGACTATTAAAATGATACTCCTTCCATCCTAATTTAATCATCTAGTTTACTCAACATATATTGCAGTATATCTCTTTTAGTTTAAGAGGGACTTTGTGGTCACATATTGATATCGCATATTTTATACACGTTTTCCTTAACGATATCGATCACATTTTAGTTCGTTCGGATACGATTTGGCGGTTATAATGATGATATTGAGAACTTCCGAGTTTGAAGAGTTTATT
The DNA here is from genome assembly GCF_046630445.1 of Rutidosis leptorrhynchoides. Taxonomy (NCBI): domain Eukaryota; kingdom Viridiplantae; phylum Streptophyta; class Magnoliopsida; order Asterales; family Asteraceae; genus Rutidosis; species Rutidosis leptorrhynchoides. The sequence continues at coordinate 277,672,681 of NC_092340.1, read as the reverse complement.
GTTGAAGAGTGGCATTTTATGGAGTTTTTGAGGCATGTTGTTAATCGATTATTACTATTGGTGCTCCGGGGTTGGAAACGTTAAGTACATATCGGGTATTTTGGTTCTAAGTTATTATTAGTGTTGAAAAAAGTGCAAAGGAAGGTTAGAATCAGAACAAGTTATATGTCGCGGCGCGGAGACTTGGGTCGCGGCGTGATAATCTTAAGGTTTCGTTATCAGGAAGGGGTTTAAAGAAGGGTTCAGAACAAGCTATATGTCGCAGCGCGACAAATTGGGTCGCGACACGGTGTTTGCCTAGTTTTAATCTCAGGAGAGGATTTAAGAATGTCCCAGTTCAAGTTATTTGTCACGGCGCGACGATATGGGCCGCGGCGCGGCGGTAGGTCGGTCCAGGTATTTTTGGCAGGTAATTAAGGCCCGAAAAATACCCTATTGATTCATTATTGCATCCAGACGAATTCCAACAGTTTTTTGACAAAAAAGGGTGATTTTTGGGGAACCCCAAGATCATTCTAACACATCAATCATTCCGGAAACGCGTCTCGAACCGTTCATCATTCAAGAACACAATTTTCATTAGGTTTAATTCTTATCATCATTATGAATACTCTTAATTGTCTATTTGTGATTTTGGTTTTAGCCATGGTTGGCTAAGCATTTAAATATTTGTCTAGATTGAATATTCGTATGTGTTTGGATGATACTTTAATGTTTGATTTGATTAATGCATGATAATTATGAGTTTTGATTAAGAACCATTCTTTTGGGTGTTGATTATTGCTACTAGGTTGATTAGTGATCTTGTTTGAACAAAGGGAACCCTGTTTCAATTTTAGAACTAGTTTTCAATTGATTTGTCTTAACCAATTGGGTGCTTACTGGACCAAGGGGGTAAACCGGGTAACAAAGATTAAATAAAATAGGGGTGAATTGTGTGGAGCGAACGCGTAACCAATTGAATCTTAATCTTATAATTAGTTAATTACTAAGTCACAAACGAAAGAGGTCTTTGGTGAAAGGGAACCCTAAGCCAATAAATCCAAGTTTGACGTGTTTGCTAAAAGAGAACTCTGGGTAAACCGACTCTGTAGTTGCATGTATTGATAAATTGAACTAGAACTTAATAACAAATCATCCAACACTGCGAATAGGAGATCTAGGCGAACATTCTTTTATCTATTGAATTCAAATGTCTTTACTTTCCGTTGAGTCTGAATTTATTTATTATAAACTTAAAAACACAAAAATATTGTCTTTTACTTTTAATCAATCTTTGATTTGGCTAATCGTTAAATAGCCACAAAATAAATTATCTCGTACTTTCGATTTTCATAGATTAACTTAGTATTTTATTAGTTGCAATCTTAATTCTCACGTTTAAAACTGTCCTTGGAACAATTTCGGAATTACCAACTTTATACTATTGCACGATCAGGTACACTGCCCGTTAGTGTGTAGTAATCTTTAAACCGGCATTTTCCAAGATAAATTATATACTAGATTTTACACATCAAGTTTTTGGCGCCGCTGCCGGGGACAGTTGTGTCGAAAATTAAGATTGTTATCTAATTGTTCTTAGTTTAGTTTTAGTTATAGTTTATTATTTCTTTTCGTTTATTCTCAGTTGAATCGGTGCGTTTAATCAGTTGTTAGTTGTGATTTCGCAGATAACAGGTAGTGCATGCCACATACGCGTTCTTCTAATTCTCCGATTCTTCAACCGTTTGACGAACCCAAAAGAGAGTTATTCAGAGCTTTAAGTCAAGAGCAACAGTCTACAGTGGATTCATCTTTTTCTTAGAGTGCTAATATAATTAATTTGGGTAGTAGTTCTGAGACTGTGGTGCCCGATACACCACCTGAAATCAGAGAAGAAGAAGACTCTTACATTTCATTAGATCTTTTAGAGACTGACGATATGGCTGACCAAGCTGATCAACCAAATCATCCTCAGACTATGGCAGAAAAGTTGAAGGCCACCCGAGCTGGCCAAGGAAATTCGATTAGTCAACCGAACATCACTCGGTCTTTTCAAATTACAGGTCCGATTCTGAGTTTGATTTCTTCTGACTGCCAATTTCATGGCAAGGATAGTGAGGATGCTAACGAGCATCTTCGTATTTTCAATGATGTTTGCAACTTGTTCAAGCTACATGAGGTTGCCGATACTTCGATCACGACAAGGCTTTTTCCCTGGACTCTAAAGGGAGAAGCTAAGAGATGGTTAGATAAGCAGCCAGAGGAAGCGATTACCTCTTGGGAAGTTTTGGTGGATAAGTTTTTAGCAAAGTTTTTCCCTGCGTCTCGAGCTGCTAAACTTCAAGCAGATATTTCAAAATTCAGACAAAAGAGTAGTGAGACATTGTTTGATGCTTGGGACCGTTATTCTAATATGTTACGCTCGTGTCCAAAACATTGGTTGAATGATTTACAAAAGGTCCAGATTTTCTATAAGGGGTGTGACATACCAACTCGTCAGAGTATTGATCAAGCAGCAGGTGGAACTTTAATGGATACAATCGAAGAAGAGGCACTAGAGATTATTGAAAAGCAAGCTGCTTACACTCACGAATGGCATCAAGAAAATGAGTCAACTCGTTCAGCGTCAGTTAAGAGAACCGAAACCACTGGTGCGTATGATGATTATGGGTCTATTAATGCTAAGTTAGATAAATTTGGTAGACACTTGGAGAAGTTGGAGAAGGACATGTATGGTATTAAAGTTGGTTGTGAATTTTGTGGGGGATTACACTTAGGAAAAGATTGTGATGCGAGTTTGACTATGAATCAGAAAGAAGAGATCGCTTATATTAGTCAACAGAACAACAATCAGTTTCAGGGACGTGTGCAGTTTAATAGGATTTTCAACAATCCCTATAATCCTCAAGGTAATCAAGGTTCGAGGTTCCAGCCAGGTTCTAGTAGAGGATATCAACAGCAAGCTCCCGGGTATTTTCAGAAACCCCAAGCTGAAGAGAAAAAGTCCAACCTTGAAGCTATGATCGAAAAGCTTGTGATGTCTCAAACTCAGCTTGTTACTACTGTTACTCAAAACAATGAGAAGAATGATCAAATGTTTTGAAATTAACAAGAAGCTATTCAGAATTTGGAGAACTAAATTGGTCAACTTGCTAATCAGAATAATGAGAGGAAACCGGGGGAGTTATCGAGTAAGACAGATAATAACCCGAAGAATGGGCACGTTAATGCTATCACCACCCGAATTGGTTTAGCATATGATTCACCGTGGAAGCCCGATGAGTATGATTTGCGAGTACCGTTGGTTAAGGATAGTGAGCCGGTTGTTGTTAGTGAACCAGAGGGGGAAAAGGAGCCGAAACAGGTGATTGAGAAAGTTGTGAGGGTACCGGAAACTGTTGCTGCTAAACCGATAGTTAAAGAGTATCAACCACCGCTTCCATTCCCAAGGAAGCAGAGATTGGAGAAGTTGGAGGCAGAAAAGTCCAAGTTCATGGACTTGATTAAAAAAGTTAATATAAATTTGCCTTTTATTGATGTGATTGCAGGTATGCCCAAGTATACAAGGTTTCTTAAGGACTTGCTAACTAACAGGAAGAAGCTGAAGAACGTGTCTTCAGTCAGGTTGAATGCCGCATGCTCAGCGGTTGTAGAAAACAAGCTTCCCGAGAAGCTTGAGGATCCTGGGAGTTTCACCATTCCTTGTTTACTGGGTAATTTGAATTGTATGAGGGCGTTGGCAGATTTGGGGGCTAGCATAAATTTAATGCCCTATTCTATTTACTTAAAGCTAGACCCCGGGGAGTTGAAACCCACGCGTATGGCTATTCAGCTAGCTGACAGCTCCATTAAATTCCCTTGTAGAATTATAGAGAATATGTTAGTTAAGACCGAGTCGTTGGTTTTCCCGGCCGATTTTGTGGTGTTGGATATGGAAGTGGATGAGAGGATTCCACTTATTTTGGGTCGGCCATTTTTAAATACGGCTAGATGTATCATTGATGTCTATGGCCAACAGTTGACCCTTAGGATAGATGATTTGCATGCAACTTTCTCAATCGACCATGCTTTAAAATACCCTGCCTACACTGATGATACATGTTATTTTCTTAACACTGTGAATGTCCAATCTGAGTTTTTGCAGGAATTCCCAGAGTTACAGGGTTCAGGAGAATGTTCATTGGTTGAAATTGATGAAGAGTTGCAGGTTGAAGAGGTGGATATTTTGACCACCTTGATGGAAAACGTCTATGAGCCGACTGAGGAGGAGTTCAAAGAACTCGAACATGATGCGGATTACCGGAGCAAGTCTTCAATTGAAGAACCTCCTGAGTTAGAATTGAAGCCACTTCCAGATCATTTGGAATACGCTTATTTGCAGGAGGAATCTAAGCTCCCGGTAATTATTTCTTCTTCTCTTACTACAGGTCAGAAAATTGAGTTTGTAACCATGCTGCAGGCCCATAAACCGGCCATTGCATGGAAAATTCACGACATTACGGGTATTAGTCCCTCCTATTGCACCCTCAAAATCTTAATGGAGGATAACTCCAAACCTGTGGTGCAACGACAAAGGAGGTTGAACCCGCACATGCAAGATGTCATGAAGAAAGAGATCATTAAACTCCTCGATGCAGGTCTGATTTACCAGATTTCTGACAGTCCGTAGATTAGCCCGGTACACTGTGTACCTAAGAAAGGTGGTATGACTATTACCACTAATGATAAAAACGAGTTAATTTCCACTCGGACTGTCACGGGGTGGCGTATTTGTATTGACTACCGGAAGTTGAACGACGCCACATGCAAAGACCACTTTCCGTTACCTTTCATGGATCAAATGCTAGAGAGGTTAGCGGGAAACAGCTTTTATTGTTTTCTTGATGGTTTTTCGGGCTATTTCCAAATTCCTATCTCGCCCGAGGACCAGGAGAAAACTACTTTCACGTACCTGTATGGCACATTCTCATACCGACGCATGCCCTTTGGCATTTGCAATGCTCCGGCCACTTTTCAAAGGTGCATGATGGCCATATTCCATGATATGATAGAAGATTGCATGAAGGTGTTCATGGATGAGTTTTCGGTCTTCGGTGACACTTTAAATTCATGCCTTCTTAATATAGAGCGGATGTTGGAAAGGTGTGAGAAGTCTAATCTTGTGCTCAATTGAGAAAAGTGCCATTTCATGGTTCAAGGGGGCATAGTTCTCGAGCACAAGATTTCTAAGGACGGTATTGAGGTGGATCCCACGAAGGTAACAGCTATTAAGAACCTTCCACCTCCCACAGATGTTAAGGGTGTTCGGAGTTTTCTCGGGCACGCCGGTTTTTACCGGCGGTTCATTAAGGATTTTTCTAAAATTGCTAACCCGATGAACAAACTCCTCGAAAAGGAAACGCCTTGGAATTTCTCCGACGAGTGCCAAAAGGCATTCGATCTTCTTAAGGAGAAACTGATCAATGCACCCATCATAATTGCTCCGAATTGGTCCCTTCCATTCGAGCTTATGTGCGATGCTTCTGATTTTGCTGTTGGCTCTGTTCTGGGTCAAAGGGTCGAGAAACATTTCCGACCCATTTATTATGCAAGCAAGACCATGCAATGAGCGCAATTAAATTATACTACCACTGAAAAAGAGCTCCTTGCGGTGGTCTTTTCGTTTGATAAGTTCCGGTCCTACTTAGTCTTGTCTAAGACTATTGTTTTTACGGACCATTCTGCTCTTAAGTACCTATTTTCAAAACCGGATGCAAAACCTCGACTGCTTAGATGGATCTTGCTTTTGAAAGAATTCGATATCGAGATCCAGGATAAGAAGGGTGCTGAAAATCTAGCGACTGACCACTTGTCTAGACTCGAGAATCCAAATCTCGAAGTCCTTCACGAGTCGAGTATCCATGATGATTTTCCCGATGAATATCTTATGGCGATGGACAAGGTGGACGAGCCATGGTATGTGGACATTGCTAATTATCTCGTTGGGGGATTCTTGGAAAAAGGGTGGTCACATCAAAAGAGGAAGAAATTCTTCAGTGACCTTAAGTACTATTTATGGGAGGACCCCTATCTTTTTCGTTGTTATCCCGATGGAGTTATCCGCCGGTGTGTTTCCGGTGAAGAGTGTATGCGTATTTTGAATGAGTGCCATAGTGGGCCTACCGGTGGGCATTTTGGACCCCAAATAACGGGGCGTAAAGTCTATGATGCCGGTTTCTTTTGGCCGAAAATTTTCAAGGATGCCCACCGGATTTGCAAATCGTGCGATTCTTGTCAAAGGGCCGGTAAAGTCACCAAATGGGATGAGATGCCTCAACAAAGCATTCAAGTTTGCGAAGTGTTTGACGTTTGGGGGATTGACTTTATGGGGCCATTTTCGAAATCTCAGAATTATAGTTACATACTCGTTGCCATTGACTACGTGTCTAAATGGGTCGAAGCGCAAGCTTTGGCTACAAACAATGCACGAGTTGTGATTTCTTTCCTTCAGTGTTTATTCTCTCGATTTGGAACTCCTAAAGCTTTGATTAGCGATAGGGGTACTCATTTTTGTAACGCCCAAATGGAGAAGGTATTGAAGCGATATGGAGTTCTCCATAAAGTTTCTACTTCATACCATCCCCAAACGAGCGGACAAGTTGAGAATACCAATCGAGCTCTTAAAGGAATTCTTGAGAAAACTGTGGGGTCGAATCTGAAGGAGTGGGCGAATAAGCTCGATGAAGCTTTATGGGCATTTTAAACCGCCTACAAAACACCGATTGGTACCACTCCTTATCAGTTGGTTTATGGAAAAGCGTGCCATCTCTCGTTGGAGATTGAGCATAAAGCGATGTGGGCACTTAAAAAGTGCAATTTGGATTTGAAGGAAGCCGGACGCCTAAGGACAGGGCAATTGAATGAGCTTGGTGAATTACGCCTTGATACGTATGAAAATTCGTTAATTTATAAAGAGAAAACCAAGCAATGGCATGATAGAAGGTTAAAGGGTCCGAAGGAGTTTAATGAGGGCGATCGAGTTCTCTTGTTTAACTCTAGATTGAAGCTTTTACCGGGAAAACTTAAGTTCCTGTGGACGGGACCATTTGAGGTTGTTAAGGTGTACCCATACGGTGCGATTGAGTTGAAAAATGCGAGTGGTACTACCTTTAAGGTTAACGGACAACGAGTGAAGAAATATTTCGATGGTCTGTTGGAGATTGATGACGGGGTTCACGTTAAACCCGATCCCAACGCCACTTGAAGTTGGGGACGAGTTGTGTGAACGACTCGTTAAATATGGTTCACATTGTTGTATAGTTTGTATTAATAGGTGTGATCACGGGTTTGCTGCGTCTTAAATTCTAAATGATTAATTATGATAGGTTTCTTGTCAATTTTGTTGGTTGTTTTGGTTCTTAAAAGTGATTTTAGGTTACTGAATAATTCTTACGTCGAAGTATCAGGTCACGCACATTGCCGCGGCGTGACACATATGGCCGCGGTGCGATAATTCAAAGTTTTCAAAGTTAGGAAGCCATTTAGAATGGGTCATAACCACGTTCATTTCCGCGTCGCGAGGAATGTGGTTGCGGCGCGAGTTTTCATAGTTTTTGAGGTACACATATTATTAAAAATATTAGAATCAGGTACTGCATAACGCCGCGGCGCGGCCACTAATGTTGCGGCGCGACATTCCTGCTGCGCAGATTCTAAACCGACGGTCAAGGTTTTAATTCAAATGGGTCAACCCGACCCAACATTAAACCCGACGGGAATTCCACCCTTTTTAGGGGTTTTTGGATCTGTTTTCACCCACTATTCTTATACTCACCTCTCTAACACACTTAGAGCTCTCAAACCCTAAGTTCATTTATCACTAATTCTTGCCTAATTTCTTTAATTTCTTGTTCAATCATGCCGGTTAAGGTCCGATTTTGCTCTTCTCTTGCTTTTTCTCTCATATTTCTTGATTAATTTTATTAATTCTAGGGTTCATGTTTGAAATTTTGTGGGGTTTGTTTAATTGAGACTTTTATGCCTTATTATGTGATGAATTGTTGGTGAATATGATATTATTATGTTTCCTTCATGAATTTTTGTGTAGTTTATGCATAATATTGATTCTTGAGATTAGGGTAGCGATAAATCCGAATTTGATGTTGAATGTGTGGGGATTTTGTTTGTGAGAGAGATGTTTGCTACTAGATACATGTTTAAAGATAGCGTGGGGTGATTTGGGCGGGTCATATGTGATTTTGGAAATTGGTAAAGCATGATGATTTTTGTGATTTGTGAGATGTTTATTTGGTTGTTGGAATTGTTTAATCTTCTTGCAAGTTTAGAAGTTAACTTGTGACTATAGGAATGATTTATCGTAGGTTGATGAATTAATTAGACGAGTTGTGAATTTGGGTTAAGTGAGGATTGTTTAATGGGGCACTTACATGATATAGTGTTTTGAGAATTAGTTTGATATTGGTACCATGGAACAAAAACACATGTTTTAAATACTTGCTTTTGTTTAAATGCCTAATTGAAAGTATTAATGGTAGTTGATGCAAGTATGTGGAACATGTTGGTTTGATTATTATATTTGTCCTAACGCTAACTTTTCAAGGTTTTGTGTTTGGTTTGGTTCTTGTTTCATGTGTGCGGAGAAGCAGAGTTGATGTCCCTTCGTCCTCCACATCTCAATCACGAAGGGATGAAGAGAGAAGAACGAACCCAGAGATTTGGTTGCAAAGAGTTGGAGAAAACTACTCACAATACTTTGAATTTATTTCAGTTCGAAGTATACAAGCGACTTGGTATTTCAGTTAGGATGAGTTGAATAGAGCTACTAGTGAGATCAGGGATGAAATTACTGATATGTTAGCAATGTCGAGAAACAGAGTCTATCTGGGCACTTGGGAATGTGCTATGTCTTTGAGAGATGACCTTTATCGTGAGTTGGTGGTTGAGTTTTTCTCCTCTTTAAGTGTGCGTTCAAGAAGGGATCCTACGGATCAAGGGTTTATGACATTTCAGCTAGGTGGAGAGAATCGAACCATGAGTAGAATGGATTTGGCTCGAGCACTAAATTTGTATGAGGAATTGGATGAAAAGTCTTTAACACGGTACTTGAAAAAAGAAACTGAGTTTATAGGACACCCGAAGGATTATAACGAGCGAGACTTTTGGTATGAAATTTTGGGTTTGACTCCTTTTGTTTCCAATGAGTCGAAGGGGTCCGATATTCAGAGCAGACAACTACAGTTACTTCATAGATTGCTTTCGTGTACTTTTTGTGGTCGAAGAAATGGGAACGATAAAGTCAATTCGACCGAGTTGTGGATTATGCATCGAGTTCGGGCCGATGCACATGTTGATTTATGTATGTTAATTGCTACTTATTTATCTCATCATGCGAGGGAAATAAGGGCATCAAGGCCACTTCTTGGTGGTCATTTTGTTACAAAAATTGCGAGGTTTTTCAACATTGATTTCAGCAGGTGTACGAAATTGACCGATCCATTACAGATTATGAAACCTTTTAATGTAAGGTTTTATATTAGTGCAAATTTTGTAATGTGGGATGCAAATCGAGTTGGCTTAGTGGCGTATGTTCGGCAACAAGCGCATGAGGCTGGTGATCATGATCAAGGAGGTGATGAGGCGGAGCCGGTTGCCCAGAATGTTCCTACAGGGGGTCAGCCTTGGGGTATTTCCCAAGAAATTTGGGATAACTTGGTCTCAAGGGTTGATAATGTGCAAATCGGTGTGTCGGAGAGTTTTAATGATTTTCGGGGAGAACAACGGTCACATAATAACCGTATGTGGGAAAGTCAGTAGCGGGTCGATGAGAGGACGATCGAGTCCTTACATGACCAGCAATGGATTGCTTATGGGAACGATTGGCAAAGGCACAATGCTCGTCTCTTCTACTTCAACCCGGATCATTATTATGGTACAACTTCTCAGACACCCGTGTATTATCGCAGTCCAGTTCGGCCACGAGTGCAGGCCCCAATTTACAGTGAGCAGGAAAGGTTGAAGGATGCGCGTCAGAGGTTTCAGCAGCAGTATCCGTACGGCAATTGGCCGTATGATGGTTTTTAGTGAGGAGGGCCTGCGAGCCCGTTGATTATGTTGTATTTGTTTGCGAACATTTTATTTGGTTCTGTACTTGGATAATTATTTACTTTAATTATGTACTATAGACTTATTCGGGGACAAGGCGTTTCGGTACCGGGTGGTGCCACCTTGTCCCGGTTTAACTTCCTCGATGTGTGCTAGAATGACGTAACAACCTTTTCTTATTAATTTTTGTGCCTTCAAACTACTAATAAGATTTAATTTTGCGTTGTTCTTTTCCCCGTACACCATTAAAGGTTTTCCTTTTTCACGCATAATGCGAATCGCATTTTTGTAACAAACGACCTCTGCTCTCACCCTTTTCAACCAGTCCATGCCAATTATTATATCAAAACTCCCTAACTCGACTGGTATTAAATCAATTTTAAACGTTTCATCCCCCAGTTTAATTTCTCTCTCCCGACATATATTATCTGCTGAAATTAATTTACCGTTTGCTAATTCGAGTAAAAATTTACTATCCAAAGGCGTCAATGGGCAACTTAATTTAGCACAAAAATCTCTCATCATATAGCTTCTATCCGCAACCGAATCAAATAAAATATAAGCAGATTTGTTGTCAATAAGAAACGTACCCGTAACAAGCTCCGGGTCTTCCTGCGCTTCTGTCGCATTAATATTGAAAACTCTTCCGCGGCTTTGCCCATTAGTATTCCCTTGGTTTGGGAAATTTCTAATAATGTGACCCGGTTTTCCACATTTATAACAAACTACGGCGGCATTATTTGTTCCGACATTATTTGTTTCTTTATTTTTGTTGTTCTTTGTCCGTAAACCTCACATTTTTCAGCGCCATGACCACCTCTCTTACACTTGGTGCAAAATGTTGTGCAAAATGCATTCGGATGGTACTCTGAACACATGATGCATGGTTGTTTCTGTTGTTTATTGTTATTGAGGTTGTTGTTAGGATTGTTATTATTGTTGAAACGGTTACTGTAGTTGTTGCTGTTGTTGGGACGTTTGTTGTAGTTATTATTAGGATTACGGTTGTTGTTGCGATTGTTGTTACGGTTGTTATGATTGTTATTGTGATTATGGTTGTGATTGTTGTTGTTGTTGTAATGGTGACCCTTGTCACTGATTTCTTCCCACTTTCTCTTGAGTTGTTTTATGTTGGCTTCTTCGGTCGCCTGCTCTTTAATTCTCCCCTCAATCAGAATTATGAGTTTATGAGCCATTCGACTTGCCTTCTGTATGGAAGTGGGCTCGTGTGAACTCACATCTTCTTGAATCCTTACTGGTAACCCTTTTACAAACGTGTCGATCTTCTCTTCTTCATCTTCGAACGCTCCCGGACACAATAGGCACAACTCTGTGAATCGTCGTTCATATGTGGTAATGTCGAACCCTTGTGTTCGTAACTCCCTAAGTTCTACCTTGAGCTTATTGACTTCGTTTCTAGGACGGTACTGCTCGTTCATCAATTGCATGAATGCCGACCATGGTAGTGCGTAAGCAGCATTTTGTCCTACCTGTTCAAGATAGGTGTTCCACCACGTTAACGCAGTACCTGTGAAGGTATGCGTAGCGTACTTAACTTTATCCTCTTCAGTACACTTACTTATGGCAAACACCGATTCGACCTTCTCAGTCCACCGTTTCAATCCAATTGGTCCTTCGGTTCCATCAAATTCCAAAGGTTTGCAAGCAGTGAATTCTTTGTAGGAGCATCCTACACGATTTCTTGTGGAATTAGTTCCACTGCTAGATTCAGAGTTATTGTTATTTTGCATCGCAGCCTGTACTGCAGCTATGTTTGCTGCAAGGAAAACACGGAAGTCTTCCTCACTCATGTTCAAATTCTGACGAGTTGCCGGTGCCATTTCCTTCAAAAATAGCCCAAAAAAATTAAATTAATCATATAGAATTTTAAGAGTAGTCAATAGTATTTTGTAGCATAGTATGAACTCATTTATAAAAGATTTTTCTTCATATAAGCGTTTTATAGTTTTAATTCTGGTAGTACCTACCCGTTAAGTTCATACTTAGTAGCTAATATACAATTCAACTACTATAATTCTATATGAAAAAACTGATTATAATAATATTTCGCGTTTAAATTTATACAATATTTTACAAATTTACAATACCGCTATGATACATATAGGATGAAATATAGCACATAATAACTTTGCTACTCGGCAGCTATAAAGGCAATTCTAGTTAATACGCAAGTCGTTCAGCAAAAGAAATAAAGACACGTAATTCATAAGTCCAGAAACAAGTCATGCATTCTGGTTTTAATAAGACAACTTCCCATCCTTGGTCTTGTGGAAAGTAACCGTTATGACCATTGGCTAGGCAGCATGTTGTAATGTCGTCAAAAGGACGAGAGTTTCGTAATGTCCAATAGCCCCGTAATAATCTAAAAACCTTGTTTCTCACCTCAACTACTGAATCCGTCACTTGTGGAATGGTTTTATTTAAAAGTTGTAATCCGATGTTCTTTTTCTCTATTTGGTAAGAAGCGAACATCACTAACTCGTAAGCATAACATGCTTCTTTATGTTGCATGTTAGAAGCTCTTTCTAACTCATGAAATCCTATGTTGGGATATGTTGAGTCAAAATAGGTTCTTAACCCGTAGCGTAAAATTGCATTTGGGTTCCCCGCATTTAATGCTTTAAAGAAAACACGACGTAACTTACGGTCTCCCCAATGTGATATACCCCACCTATCAAAGAAAAGCCTTTTATAAACTAAGGAATTTCTGGAAAGTCTTTCAAATGTTTGACAAGTTAATTTCGCCATAACTAAATGTGCTGATGAATTCTGACCGACTCTAGACAGGATTTCCTCAATTATATCCACTGGTAGGTCTTCTAAAATATTCGGTTGTCTACCCTTAACGTCCATTTTGTTTTTATACTGTAAAATAGACAAGGATTAGATTCATAAAAGATAATTAACAAACAATACAAGCAATTTTTACATAGAACATAAAAGTACAAGCACACTACAATACATATAATACACAACATGATTACAACTCCCTAATCTGAATCACTGGTTTCTTCTTCTTCGGACTTGGTTCACTTTCCTAATTTTCTAGGGATATATGGTGTTCCTCTAATACGAGCCATCGTTTTCCACAATGGTTTAGAAAAACCTGGTGGTTTAGAGGTTCCCGGGTTATTGTTACACTTTAGGAAATACGGATGTTGCCGATACATATAAAGCTCATCGGGGTTGGAATCAGGTTTCTCTATTTTTATACCTTTTCCCTTATTATTTTCTTTTGCTATATTAAATTGGGTCGAGGTAATTTCTATAACATCATCGAAATCCTCATCGGGATCCGATTCATCAGAAAATTGTAAATCTTCCCAATATTTTGCTTCCTCGGCGGAAACACCATTGACCATTTTTAACTTTGGTCCGTTGGTTGAGGATTTTCTTTTATTTAAACGATTTACTGTAGGTATCAAAATTTCTTCCTCCGGAACCTCCTCCTCTTCTGGTTCCTCCTCTTCCGGTTCCTCTTCTTCCGGTTCCTCTTCTTCCGGTTCCTCTTCTTCCGGTTCCTCCTCTTCCGGTTTCTCTTCGGGAATTTGTGAATCTTCCTAAAGTATATTCGACTCTTCATTATTATTAGGTGAGTCGATGGGATTTGTACTAGTGGTAGACATCTATCACACAATATCAAACACATTACGAGGTTAATATATCACATAATAATTACATGTTAATAATATATAGTTTTCAACATGTGACGACCCGGAAAATTTCAACTTATTTTAAACCAATTCTCTATATAATTTAATAATTTCATCATGATAAGCAATGAATTTTGACAAGTTTTAAAACTTTTGAAATGAGTTTTATACAAACAATTGACTATCCATTTGTCCGACGATTCACGAACGTCATAACTTGTATTAATTATATACTTATGTATATATATGGATATATATGGATTATATCTAACTTGAATATATGATAATTAAGTATCTCATTAAATATATTAACAATGGATTATATACATAAAATGAGACTACTAACTTAAGGACTTCGAAACGATATATATATATATATATATATATATATATATATATATATATATATATATATATATATATATATATATATATATATATATATATATATAACGCTTAACGACGTTATAACTTCTAAGTTAAAATAAATATATATGTATTGTATTAAGATGTATTAATACACAATTTCTAGATGTATTTACTATTGGAATATACTAATAGGAAAACATCATTTTCAACCTTTTATCATGGATAATGACATCCTTGTTATTACATATGACTCATGAGACATCTTTAAACACATAAACAAAATAATTTTGTATTTATACCCGTACTATACACAACTTCTGGATGTATTTACTATTCGTATATACCAATAGTAAAACATCATTTTCAACCTTTTTAATCATGGGGGAGACATGTTTAACAACTCTTAACATCTAGTATTAAACTTCTAGCTAAAATTTCAACTTGGAATCTCTTTATATCTATATACATATGACATTTTATATATCTATATCTATATCATTTCCATTTCAATTTTTATTCTAAGATTTTACTCCCTAAAAACACACACTTGAAAGCCTTTGTTCTACTACTTCAATTCAGCAAAAACACTTCAATTATAAGCCTTAAAACAACCTAAAATTATCATAAGAAAAATCAAACAAGAACACTTCGTGAAGATCATCAATTTCAAGTTTATACTTTCAATATTTTGAACCCATTTCAAAAACTCTTTGAAGATCAAGAATTATACTTCCTTTCCAGTAGATTTTTCCAAGTAACTTGAGGTAGTAACCTTATTCATAATATTATTCGATTCATATTCATAAAGCTATCTTATTTTGAGTTATAAATTATAACAACAAGAACATAGTTTGAATGATTTCAAACTTGTTCGCAAACTAAATAGATCCTTCTAACTTGACTTTTAAAACACTTCAAGACCTGTAATATATCATAATGATATTCTAACTTAACAAGATAAAACTTGATTTTACAAAGAGCACCTTAAAACTGAATCCACATCGTTGAAGTGCAACCGGGGGCTATTTTGGGTTGGATAATTAAAAACTATCTTAAACTTTGAATTGGAATTTTATATTTTGGAAAAATGATATTTCTTATGAATATGTTAATATATAAAAATCTCATGGTGTAAATCAAAGTGTAAGTATTTTTGTAAAAATGATCATCTAGATGTTGTTTTTACAACGGAAATGATCACTTTCATAAGATTCACCAAAGTTTGACCAATAACCTGTGATTTCGAATGAAAACTAAGGTATTTACAGTTCATATTCATAAATAATGACTCGATCCAAGGAAGTGGCAAGTTAAACCAACAAAAACGGAGTTATATTGAAGAAACTACGGCGAAAACAAAATTGGGTATCCAAAGCTAGTTTAGCTACGAAATTAATTGGAGTAAAACTAAACTAATCATATCTTTGCTAATTAATATGATATTTTATATATATTTACTTATGATTTGATTTTATATATTTCAGGACCACACGTAAACAACACGAGAAGATTAATTATAAGACCTCATGATTGTACGCAACACGTCATTTGACAACACGGTACTTTATGTACCCAAAACGTCATTTGACAACATGGTACCATGGGTCGAGATTAATTCTGATCAATACGAATACGATGGGGTCTTTATTTATTTATTGAGCAACTAATTGTGGACCACTAACATCGGACTGCTAACTACGGACTAATAGATATTAAAAGTATTATAAGTATATATGTAACGATTATTTGAAAAGAAAATATGTTAATATATTATATATATGGTTAGGTTCGTGATATCTATCGGAGACCAAGTCGTGTTAAATATCTTCAAAGCAAAAGTGAGTATATAGTCCCACTTTTAAACTCTAAATATTTCGGGATGAGAATATATGCATTTTATGATTTACGTTATGGACACAAGTGATTAAAAATATATATTCTACGTTGAGTTGTACCACTGGCATACTTCCCTGTAACTTGGTAACTACTATTTACATGAGGTATTGTAAACACGAATCCTGTTGATAGATCTGTCGGTCCTGACAACCCCAACCGGACTGGATGACCAGTATTCAACGGTTGCACAGTACTTCATTTCGGTGACTACACTTGGTACGGTGTAGTGAGATTTCATAATAAAGGGAATATGGGACGTTGATTAAATGTTAAGTATGGTTATCAAGTGCTCAACCACTTAGAATATTTTTATTAAAACTTTTATGTATATGAAATCTTGTGGTCTATATTTATAACGCTGCTAGCATTAAACCTATATCTCACCAACTTTATGTTGACGTTTTGAAGCATGTTTATTCTCAGGTTCCTAGAAGTCTTCCGCTGTTTGAATATATGTTAGAGAAACTATGTGCATGGAGTCATACATGTTTTATTCGAGGAAGCATTGCATTCACAAAATCATCACCGTGTATTTATTTTGACTGCATTGTCAACGGAAGTATTCTTGTAAACTGTTATTTACGGTGATTGTCTATATGTAGAAATCATCAGATGTCGAAAACATTGAATTTTAAATATTCATTTATGGTATATCTTTTCAAAAGAATGCAATGTTTATAAAACGTATCATATAGAGGTCAAATGCCTCGCGATGTAACCAACTATTGTGATTCGTTTATAATCGATATGGACTTCGTCCGGATGGATTAGGACGGGTTGTTTCAGTTGGTATCAGAGCGGTGGTCTTAGCGAACCAGGTCTGCATTAGTGTGTCTAACTGATAAGTCGTTAGGTTGCATTAGTGAGTCTGGACTTCGACCGTGTCTGCATGTTAAAATTTTGCTTATCATTTTGTGTCGAAAATCATCTACTTATCATCCGTAGGAAATTACCTGCTTATCATCTTAAGTCTAAACGTGTCTTACTGCATTCATTGCATGAATGGTGTATAGACAAAATTCATATCTTAGCGTATTTGCTAATTCATATCTACGCGTATCTGTTACTGTAAACTTTGTCTGACATATTCCATAAATCTCACCGTAATCTACGAGATCTTTTGTTCTATATATATGGATATTCTATATAATTAGAATACCACCCGATAGCCGGAAAATCATTTCATATCGAAAAATCCTTTATTCAATCATACGAAATGGAACTCGTCACTAGTTCAAGTCCCTCGGATTCCGATATAGAATTCCACTCAAGCTCCGGAAGCAGTGTGACCGGAATGGATCAACCAATCAGTCATCATCTATTTTGGATGGATTGGGGATGGGTTCGTAGCCTCCTCAATCATTGGAGACAAGAGGAAGGTGATCCCTTCCATCCACCAAATTGCCCTCTTGACGATGAACCTGAAGCACTTACCGACGAACCTGTTCGAGAAACCATTTTCTCTCTCATTTCCAGAGTATCTCGTCACGATTATATACTACATCAAATTCTAGATTTTATTTATCCGCTCGTCTGAACCGACAATCATCCCGGTGTAATAGAAGAAGTCAACGAGCTTCGCGCTCGGGTAGTGGCTTTGGAGAATACGGTACGAAGGTTACAAATACCATCAGCAGCATAACCAGTACCGTCAATAACATCAACATCGCAAGCCTCAATACCCAAAGCACCAGCAGCATCACCAGCATCAACGTTATCACCATCATCAACATCAACAGGATCATTACCACCACCAACAATTACGTCCGCATCACATGTAGTGACCCGAACTTTTCCATGTTTATATATATATTAAATGAAATTGTTATTTACATGATTAAGTGTTTCCAACATGTTAAGCAATCAAACTTGTTAAGACTTGATTAATTGAAATAGGTTTCATTTAGACAATTGACCACCCAAGTTGACCGGTGATTCACGAACGTTAAAACTTGTAAAAACTATACAATGACATATATATGGTTATATATATAGTTAACATGATTTTATTATAAGTATGTATCTCATTAGGTATTTTAACAATGAGTTATATACATAAAAATGAGACTATTAATTTAAGAAACTCGAAAACGATATATATAACGATTATCGTTATAACAACGTCTTACTAGGTACATATGAATCATATTAAGATATTGATACACTTGGTTAATTATGTTAAATGATAAGTACATATATTATTAAGTGTATTAACAATGAAATACATATGTAAAAATAAGACTACTAACTTAATGATTTCGAAACGAGACATATATGTAACGATTATCGTTGTAATGACATTTAGCTGTATATATATCATACTAAGATATATTATATATCATAATATCATGATAATATAACAATTTAACATCTCATTTGTTATAATAAACAATGGGTTAACAACATTCAACAAGATCGTTAACCTAAAGGTTTCAAAACAACATTTACATGTAACGACTAACGATGACTTAACAACTCAGTTAAAATGTATATACATGTAGTGTTTTAATATGTATTCGTACACTTTTGAAAGACTTCAAGACACTTATCAAAATACTTCTACTTAACAAAAATGCTTACAATTACATCCTCGTTCAGTTTCATCAACAATTCTACTCGTATTCACCAGTATTCGTACTCGTACAATACACAGCTTTTAGATGTATGTACTATTGGTATATACACTCCAATGATCAGCTCTTATTAGCCCATGTGAGTCACCTAACACATGTGGGAACCATCATTTGGCAACTAGCATGAAATATCTCATAAAATTATAAAAATATGAGTAATCATTCATGACTTATTTACATGAAAATAAAATTACATATCCTTTATATCTAATCCATACACCAACGACCAAAAACACCTACAAACACTTTCATTATTCAATTTTCTTCATCTAATTGATCTCTCTCAAGTTCTATCTTCAAGTTCTAAGTGTTCTTCATAAATTCCAAAAGTTCTAGTTTCATAAAATCAAGAATACTTCCAAGATTGCAAGTTTACTTCCAAGTTTTCTAAATCCATTCCACGTAATCATCCAAGATCAAGAAACCTTTGTTACTTACAGTAGGTTATCTTTCTAATACAAGGTAATAATCATATTCAAACTTTAATTCAATTTCTATAACTATAACAATCTTATTTCGAGTGGAAATCTTACTTGAAATTGTTTTCGTGTCATGATTCTGCTTCAAGAACTTTCAAGCCATCCAAGGATCCTTTGAAGCTAGATCTATTTTTCTCATTTCCAGTAGGTTTATCCAAGGAACTTGAGGTAGTAATGATGTTCATAACATCATTCGATTCATACATATAAAGCTATCTTACTCAAAGGTTTAAACTTGTAATCACTAGAACATAGTTTAGTTAATTCTAAACTTGTTCGCAAATAAAAGTTAATCCTTCTAACTTGACTTTTAAAATCAACTAAACACATGTTCTATATCTATATGATATGCTAACTTAATGATTTAAAACCTGGAAACACGAAAAACACCGTAAAACCGGATTTACGCCGTCGTAGTAACACCGCGGGCTGTTTTGGGTTAGTTAATTAAAAATTATGATAAACTTTGATTTAAAAGTTGTTATTATGGGAAAATGATTTTTATTATTAACATGAAACTATATCCAAAAATTATGGTTAAACTCAAAGTGGAAGTATGTTTTCTAAAATGGTCATCTAGACGTCGTTTTTTCGACTGAAATGACTACCTTTACAAAAATGACTTGTAACTTATTTTTTTGACTATAAACCTATACTTTTTCTGATTAGATTCATAAAATAGAGTTCAATATAAAACCATAGCAATTTGATTCACTCAAAACGGATTTAAAATGAAGAAGTTATGGGTAAAACAAGATTGGATAATTTTTCTCATTTTAGCTACGTGAAAATTGGTAACAAATCTATTCCAACCATAACTTAATCAACTTGTATTGTATATTATGTAATCTTGAGATACCATAGACACGTATACAATGTTTCGACCTATCATGTCGACACATCTATATATATTTCGGAACAACCATAGACACTCTATATGTGAATGTTGGAGTTAGCTATACAGGGTTGAGGTTGATTCCAAAATATATATAGTTTGAGTTGTGATCAATACTGAGATACGTATACACTGGGTTGTGGATTGATTCAAGATAATATTTATCGATTTATTTCTGTACATCTAACTGTGGACAACTAGTTATAGGTTACTAACGAGGACAGCTGACTTAATAAACTTAAAACATCAAAATATATTAAAAGTGTTGTAAATATATTTTGAACATACTTTGATATATATGTATATATTGTTATAGGTTCATGAATCAACCAGTGGCCAAGTCTTACTTCCCGACGAAGTAAAAATCTGTGAAAGTGAGTTATAGTCCCACTTTTAAAATCTAATATTTTTGGGATGAGAATACATGCAGGTTTTATAAATGATTTACAAAATAGACACAAGTACGTGAAACTACATTCTATGGTTGAATTATCGAAATCGAATATGCCCCTTTTTATTAAGTCTGGTAATCTAAGAATTAGGGAACAGACACCCTAATTGACGCGAATCCTAAAGATAGATCTATTGGGCCTAACAAACCCCATCCAAAGTACCAGATGCTTTAGTACTTCGAAATTTATATCATATCCGAAGGGTGTCCCGGAATGATGGGGATATTCTTATATATGCATCTTGTTAATGTCGGTTACCAGGTGTTCACCATATGAATGATTTTTATCTCTATGTATGGGATGTGTATTGAAATATGAAATCTTGTGGTCTATTGTTACGATTTGATATATATAGGTTAAACCTATAACTCACCAACATTTTTGTTGACGTTTAAAGGATGTTTATTCTCAGGTGATTATTAAGAGCTTTCGCTGTTGCATACTAAAATAAGGACAAGATTTGGAGTCCATGCTTGTATGATATTATGTAAAAACTGCATTCAAGAAACTTATTTTTGATGTAATATATTCTTATTGTAAACCATTATGTAATGGTCGTGTGTAAACGGTATATTTTAGATTATCATTATTTGATAATCTACGTAATGCTTTTTAAACCTTTATAGATAAAATAAAAGTTATGGTTGTTTTAAAAATGAATACAGTCTTTGAAAAACGTCTCATATAGAGGTCAAAACCTCGCGACGAAATCAATTAATATGGAACGTTTATAATCAATATGAACGGGACATTTCAGTTGGTATCCGAGCGTTGGTCTTAGAGAACCAGAAAATTTGCATTAGTGTGTCTTATCGAGTTTGTTAGGATGCATTAGTGAGTCTGGACTTCGACCGTGTTTTCTTTAAAAATGATTGCTTAACATTTTTGTTGGAAACTATATATTATTAACATGTATATATTATGTGATATATTAATCTCTTAACATGTTTGATATTGTGTGATAGATGTCTACCTCTAGCACAAATCCCATTGACTCACCTAATAATAACGAAGAGTCGAATATATGTTGGACTGATTCACAAGTTCCCGAAGAAGAACCGGAAGAAGAATCAGAACCGGAAGAAGAATCAGAACCGGAAGAGGAGGAACCGGAGGAGGAAATAGAACCGGTGGGGGAAATAATAAAACGGTTAAGTAAGAGAAAATTCTCAACCAGCCGACCAAGGTTAATTATGGTCAATGGTGTTTCCGCCAAGGAAGCAAAATATTGGGAGGATTACCAATTCTCCGATGAATCGGATTCCGTCGAGAATTCCGATGATGTTATAGAAATTACCCCAACTGAATTTAAAAAGGCAAAAGAAAATAATAAGGGAAAGTTCATAAAAATAGAGAAATCTAATTCCAACCCCGATGAACTTTATATGTATCGTCAACCCCCGAAGCCCTTAAGTTGTAATAATGACCCGGGAACCTCTAAACCACCAGGTTTTTCTAAACCGTTGTGGAAAACGACAGCTCATATTAGGGGAACATCATATATCCCTAGAAACTTGGCAAAACGAACCAAAACCGAAGAAGAAGAAACCAGCGAGTCAGAATAAGATAGTTGTATTCGTGTGGTGTAATATATGTAATATAGTGTGCTTATGCTTTATGATATATGTAAAAATTGCTTGTATTAATAAGTATTTTTTTTTATGAATCTAACTCTTGTCTATTTTACAGTATAAAAACACAAAATGGATAGACAACCCAATATTTTAAGAGACCTACCCGGAGACATGATTGATGAAATCTTGTCTAGAGCCGGTCAGAATTCTTCGGCACAACTATTTACGGCGAAATCAGTTTGTAAGATATTCGAAGAACGTTCCAAGAATGTCTTGGTTTATAAGAGACTTTCGTTTGAAATATGGGGGATATCACATTGGGAAACCCATAAGTTACGATGTGTTTACTTTGACGCATATATTGCGGGGAACCCAAATGCTATTTTACGCAACGGGTTAAGAAATTATTTTGACTCAATGTATCCGAATATAGGACTTCATGATTTAGAAAAAGCGGCTAACATGCAACATAAATAAGCATGCTATGCTTACGGGTTAGTAATGTTCGCTTCTCACCAAAGTGAAAAAAAGAACATCGGGCTACAACTATTAAACAAAACGTTCCCACAAGTGACGGAGTCGGTAATTGAGGTAAGAAATGAGGTTTTTAGGTTATTACGAGACTGTTGGTCATTACGTAACCCTCATCCCTTTGACGACGTTACAACACGCTGTCTTATCAACGGCCATAACGGTTATGTTCCACAAGACCAAGGATGGGAAGTAGTCCTAGTAAAACCAGAATGCATGACTTGTTTCTGGACGTATGAATTACGTGTCTTTATTGCCTTTGCTGAACGACTTGTGTACTAGCTAGAATTATCTTCACAACTATCTTGTATCAAAGTTATTGTGTGCTATATTTCATGCTTTATGTAAAATAAGCGGTATTGTAAGTTTGTAAAATATTGTATAAAAGTTTGAACGCGAAATATTATTATAATCAGTTTTTCATATAGAATTGTAGTAGTTGAATTATATATTAGCTACTAAGTATGAACTTAACGGGTAGGTACTACCCGAATTTAAACTTATAAAACGCTAATATGAAGAAAAAGCTTTTATAAATGAGTTCATATTATGCTACGAAATACTATTAACTACTCTTAATATTCTGTGTGATTAACTTGTTCCATTTGACTATTTTGAAGGAAATGGCACCGACTACTCGACACACCGTGAATATGAATGAAGAGGAATTCCGTACTTTTCTAGCTTCAAACATAGCCGCAGTACAGGCTGCGCTACATACCAACAATAACCTTGGATCTAGCAGTACAGGAAATTGTGTAGGATGCACCTACAAAGAATTCACTGCCTGCAAACCTTTGGAATTTGATGGAACCGAAGGACCGATCGGACTGAAACGGTGGACCGAGAAGGTCGAATCGGTGTTTGCCATAAGTAAGTGTACTGAAGAGGACAAAGTGAAGTACGCTATGCATACCTTCACAGGTTCTGTGTTAAGATGGTGGAATACCTATCTAGAGCAAGTGGGACAAGATGATGCGTACGCACTACCGTGGTCAGCATTCAAGCACTTGATGAACGAGAAGTACCGTCCCAGAACCGAGGTCAATAAGCTCAAGACAGAAATTAGAGGGTTACGAACCCAAGGATTTGATATTACCACGTACGAAAGACGATTCACAGAATTGTGCCTATTGTGTCCGGGAGCGTTCGAAGATGAGGAAGAGAAGATCGATGCGTTTGTGAAAGGATTACCGGAAAGAATCCAAGAAGATATAAGTTCACATGAGCCCGCCTCCATACAACAGGCATGTAGAATGGCTCACAAACTAGTGAACCAGATTGAGGAAAGAATTAAAGAACAGACGGCTGAAGAGGCCAATGTGAAGCAAGTCAAAAGAAAGTGGGAGGAAAACAGTGATAAGAATCACCAATACAACAACAACATCAATTACAATAATAATCGCAACAATTATCCCAACAATCGCAACATCAATCGCAACTACAACAAACGGCCCAACAACAACAACAACAACAACAACAACAACAACAGCAACTACAACAATAATCACAACAACAATAACAACCGCAACAACAACACCAATCAGAAGCAGCTATGCCAAAGGTGTGAAAAGTATCACTCGGGGTTCTGCACCAAATTTTGCAACAAGTGTAAAATAAATGGTCATAGCGCGGCGAAGTGTGAGGTCTACGGACCAGGGGTTAACAGAACGAAAGGAGCAAATGGTGTTGGAACGAGTAATGGCGGAGCAAGTAGTGTCAGAGCAAGTTATGCCAATGTAGTTTGTTATAAATGTGGAAAACCGATCCACATTATTAGAAATTGCCCGAACCAGGAGAACACGAATGGACAAGGCCGCGGAAGAGTTTTCAATATTAATATGGCAGAGGCACAGGAAGACCCGGAGCTTGTTACGGGTACGTTTCTTATTGACAATAAATCTGCTTACGTTTTATTTGATTCGGGTGCGGATAGAAGCTATATGAGTAGAGATTTTTGTGCTAAATTAACTTGTCCATTGACGTCGTTGGATAGTAAATTTTTACTCGAATTAGCAAACGGTAAATTAATTTCAGCAGATAATATATGCCGGAATCGAGAAATTAAACTGGGTAGCAAAATATTTAAGATTGATTTGATACCAGTAGAGTTAGGAAGTTTTGATGTAATAGTTGGCATGGACTGGCTGATGAAGGTGAAAGCAGAGATCGTATTTTATAAAAATGCAATTCGCATTGTACGAGAAGAAGGAGAACCCTTAATGGTGTATGGAGAAAAGGGCAACATGAAGCTACATCTTATTAGTAATTTGAAGGCACAAAAACTAATAAGAAAAGGTTGCTATGCTGTTCTAGCACACGTCGAGAAAGTACAAACCGAAGAAAAGAGCATCAATGATGTTCCCGTCGCAAAAGAATTTCCCGATGTATTTCCGAAAGAATTACCGGGACTACCTCCACATCGATCTGTTGAATTTCAAATAGATCTTGTACCAGGAGCTGCACTAATAGCTCGTGCTCCTTATAGACTCGCACCCAGCGAGATGAAAGAACTGCAAAGCCAACTGCAAGAACTATTAGAACGTGGTTTCATTCGACCAAGCACATCACCATGGGGAGCTCCTGTTTTGTTTGTCAAGAAGAAGGATGGTACATTTAGGTTGTGTATTGACTACAGAGAGTTGAACAAACTTACCATCAAAAACCGTTATCCACTGCCGAGAATTGACGAATTATTTGATCAACTACAAGGCTCGTCGGTTTATTCGAAGATCGATTTACGTTCTGGATATCATCAAATGCGAGTAAAGGAGGATGATATTCCAAAAACTGCTTTTAGGACGCGTTATGGTCATTACGAGTTTATGGCTATGCCGTTTGGATAGACTAACGCACCAGCTGTGTTCATGGACCTTATGAACCGAGTGTGTGGGCCATATCTTGACAAGTTTGTCATTGTTTTCATCGATGACATACTTATTTACTCAAAGAATGATCAAGAGCACGAAGAACATTTGAGAAAAGTGCTAGAAGTATTGAGGAAAGAAAAACTGTACGCTAAGTTTTCAAAGTGTGCATTTTGGTTAGAAGAAGTTCAATTCCTCGGTCACATAGTGAACAAAGAAGGTATCCAGGTGGACCCGGCAAAGATCAAAACCGTTGAAAAGTGGGAAACCCCAAAAACTCCGAAGCATATACGTCAATTTTTAGGATTGGCTGGTTACTACAGAAGATTCATCCAAGATTTCTCCAAAATAGCAAAACCCTTGACTGCATTAACGCATAAAGGGAAGAAATTTGAATGGAAGGATGAACAAGAGAAGGCGTTTTAATTATTGAAGAAAAAGCTAACTACGGCACCTATATTGTCATTTCCTGAAGGGAATGATGATTTTGTGATTTATTGTGATGCATCAAAGCAAGGTCTCGGTTGTGTATTAATGCAACGGACGAAGGTGATTGCTTATGCGTCTAGACAATTGAAGATTCACGAGTAAAATTATACGACGCATGATTTGGAATTAGGCGCGGTTGTTTTTGCATTAAAGACTTGGAGGCACTACTTATATGGGGTCAAAAGTATTATATATACCGACCACAAAAGTCTTCAACACATATTTAATCAGAAACAACTGAATATGAGGCAGCGTAGGTGGATTGAATTGTTGAATGATTACGACTTTGAGATTCGTTACCACCCGGGGAAGGCAAATGTGGTAGCCAACACCTTGAGCAGAAAGGATAGAGAACCCATTCGAGTAAAATCTATAAATATAATGATTCACACTAACCTTACTACTCAAATAAAGGAGGCGCAACAAGGAGTTTTAAAAGAGGGAAATTTAAAGGATGAAATACCCAAAGGATCGGAGAAGCATCTTAATATTCGGGAAGACGGAACCCGGTATAGGGCTGAATGAATTTGGGTACCAAAATTTGGAGATGTGAGAGAAATGGTACTTAGAGAAGCTCATAAAACCAGATACTCAATACATCCTGGAACGGGGAAGATGTACAAGGATCTTAAGAAACATTTTTGGTGGCCAGGTATGAAAGTCGATATTGCTAAATATGTAGGAGAATGTTTGACGTGTTCTAAGGTCAAAGCTGAACATCAGAAACCATCAGGTCTACTACAACAACCTGAAATCCCGGAATGGAAATGGGAAAACATTACCATGGATTTCATTACTAAATTGCCAAGGACTGCAAGTGGTTATGATACTATTTGGGTAATAGTTGATCGTCTCACCAAGTCAGCACACTTCCTGCCAATAAGAGAAGATGACAAGATGGAGAAGTTAGCACGACTATATTTGAAGGAAGTCGTCTCCAGACATGGAATACCAATCTCTATTATCTCTGATAGGGATGGCAGATTTATTTCAAGATTCTGGCAGACATTACAGCAAGCATTGGGAACTCGTATAGACATGAGTACTGCCTGTCATCCACAAACTGATGGGCAGAGCGAAAGGACAATACAAACGCTTGAAGACATGCTACGAGCTTGTGTTATTGATTTCGGAAACAGTTGGGATCGACATCTACCGTTAGCAGAATTTTCCTACAACAACACCTACCATTCAAGCATTGAGATGGCGTCGTTTGAAGCACTTTATGGTAGAAAGTGCAGGTCTCCGATTTGTTGGAGTTAAGTGGGGGATAGACAGATTACGGGTCCGGAGATAATACAAGAAACTACCGAGAAAATCATCCAAATTCAACAAAGATTGAAAACCGCCCAGAGTCGACAAAAGAGCTACGCGGACAGTAAAAGAAAAGATATAGAGTTTGAAATTGGAGAAATGGTCATGCTTAAGGTTTCACCTTGGAAAGGCGTTGTTCGATTTGGTAAACGGGGGAAACTAAATCCAAGGTACATTGGACCATTCAAGATTATAGATCGTGTCGGACCAGTAGCTTACCAACTGGAGCTACCTCAACAACTCGCGGCTGTACATAAAACTTTCCACGTCTCAAATTTGAAGAAATGTTTTGCTAAAGAAGATCTCACTATTCCGTTGGACGAAATCCAAATCAATGAAAAAATTCAATTCATTGAAGAACCCGTCGAAATAATGGATCGTGAGGTTAAGAGACTTAAACAAAACAAGATACCGATTGTTAAGGTTCGATGGAATGCTCGTAGAGGACCAGAGTTCACCTGGGAGCATGAAGATCAGATGAAGAAGAAATACCCGCATTTATTTCCAGAAGATACGTCAACACCTCCAACTGCTTAAAATTTCGGGACGAAATTTATTTAACGGGTAGGTACTGTAGTGACCCGAACTTTTCCATGTTTATATATATATTAAATGAAATTGTTATTTACATGATTAAATGTTTCCAACATGTTAAGCAATCAAACTTGTTAAGACTTGATTAATTGAAATAGGTTTCATATAGATAATTGACCACCCAAGTTGACCGGTGATTCACGAACGTTAAAACTTGAAAAAACTATACGATGACATATATATGGTTATATATATAGTTAACATGATTTTATTATAAGTATGTATCTCATTAGGTATTTTAACAATGAGTTATATACATAAAAATGAGACTATTAATTTAAGAAACTCGAAAACGATATATATAACGATTATCGTTATAACAACGTCTTACTAGGTACATATGAATCATATTAAGATATTGATACACTTGGTTAATTATGTTAAATGATAAGTAAATATATTATTAAGTGTATTAACAATGAAATACATATGTAAAAATAAGACTACTAACTTAATGATTTCGAAACGAGACATATATGTAACGATTATCGTTGTAACGACATTTAACTGTATATATATCATACTAAGATATATTATATATCATAATATCATGATAATATAACAATTTAACATCTCATTTGTTATAATAAACAATGGGTTAACAACATTCAACAAGATCGTTAACCTAAAGGTTTCAAAACAACATTTACATGTAACGACTAACGATGACTTAACGACTCAGTTAAAATGTATATACATGTAGTGTTTTAATATGTATTCATACACTTTTGAAAGACTTCAAGAAACTTATCAAAATACTTCTACTTAACAAAAATTCTTACAATTACATCCTCGTTCAGTTTCATCAACAATTCTACTCGTATGCACCAGTATTCGTACTCGTACAATACACAGCTTTTAGATGTATGTACTATTGGTATATACACTCCAATGATCAGCTCTTAGCAGCCCATGTGAGTCACCTAATACATGTGGGAACCATCATTTGGCAACTAGCATGAAATATCTCATAAAATTACAAAAATATGAGTAATCATTTATGACTTATTTACATGAAAACAAAATTACATATCCTTTATATCTAATCCATACACCAACGACCAAAAACACCTACAAACACTTTCATTCTTCAATTTTCTTCATATAATTGATCTCTCTCAAGTTCTATCTTCAAGTTCTAAGTGTTCTTCATAAATTCCAAAAGTTCTAGTTTCATAAAATCAAGAATACTTCCAAGATTGCAAGTTTACTTCCAAGTTTTCTAAATCCATTCCAAGTAATCATCCAAGATCAAGAAACCTTTGTTAATTACAGTAGGTTATCTATCTAATATAAGGTAATAATCATATTCAAACTTTAATTCAATTTCTATAACTATAACAATCTTATTTCGAGTGGAAATCTTACTTGAAATTGTTTTCGTGTCATGATTCTGCTTCAAGAACTTTCAAGCCATCCAAGGATCCTTTGAAGCTAGATCTATTTTTCTCATTTCCAGTAGGTTTATCTAAGGAACTTGAGGTAGTAATGATGTTCATAACATCATTCAATTCATACATATAAAGTTATCTTATTCGAAGGTTTAAACTTGTAATCACTAGAACATAGTTTAGTTACTTCTAAACTTGTTCGCAAATAAAAGTTAATCCTTCTAACTTGACTTTTAAAATCAACTAAACACATGTTCTATATCTATATGATATGCTAACTTAATGATTTAAAACCTGGAAACATGAAAAATACCGTAAAACCGGATTTACGCCGTCGTAGTAACACCACGGGCTGTTTTGGGTTATATATATATATATATATATATATATATATATATATATATATATATATATAACTAAAAACTATGATAAACTTTGATTTAAAAGTTGTTATTATGGGAAAATGATTTTTATTATGAACATGAAACTATATCCAAAAATTATGGTTAAACTCAAAGTGGAAGTATGTTTTCTAAAATGGTCATCTAGACGTCGTTCATTCGACTGAAATGACTACCTTTACAAAAACGACTTGTAACTTATTTTTTTGACTATAAACCTATACTTTTTCTATTTAGATTCATAAAATAGAGTTCAATATAAAACCATAGCAATTTGATTCACTCAAAATGGATTTAAAATGAAGAAGTTATGAGTAAAACAAGATTGGATAATTTTTCTCATTTTAGCTACGTGAAAATTTGTAACAAATCTATTCCAACCATAACTTAATCAACTTGTATTGTATATTATGTAATCTTGAGATACCATAGACACGTATACAATGTTTCGACCTATCATGTCGACACATCTATATATATTTCGGAACAACCATAGACACTCTATATGTGAATGTTGGAGTTAGCTATACAGGGTTGAGGTTGATTCCAAAATATATATAGTTTGAGTTGTGATCAATACTGAGATACATATACACTGGGTCGTGGATTGATTCAAGATAATATTTATCGATTTATTTCTGTACATCTAACTGTGGACAACTAGTTTTAGGTTACTAACGAGGACAGCTGACTTAATAAACTTAAAACATCAAAATATATTAAAAGTGTTGTAAATATATTTTGAACATACTTTGATATATATGTATATATTGTTATAGGTTCGTGAATCAACCAGTGGCCAAGTCTTACTTCCCGACGAAGTAAAAATATGTGAAAGTGAGTTATAGTCCCACTTTTAAAATCTAATATTTTTGGGATGAGAATACATGCAGGTTTTATAAATGATTTACAAAATAGACACAAGTACGTGAAACTACATTCTATGGTTGAATTATTGATAATGCTAAAAAGAACATATATTTCATAGCATTATTCCTCAAGAAAGACAAGCTTTTAGTTGCAACTGTTCTATTTACAAGTGATATTCGTTTAAATAATAAAAGGTGAAGACAAAAGACATATTTGACGAATTAAAGACGCAAACGACTAAAAAGCTCAAAAGTACAAAATACAATCAATGAGGTTCCAATTATTGATAAGAAACGTCTCAAAATTACAAGAGTACAAGATTCAAAACGCAAAGTACAAGATATTAAATTGTACGCAAGGACGTTCGAAAATCCGGAACCGGGACCAGAGTCAACTCTCAACGCTAGATGCAACGGACTAAAAATTACAAGTTAACTATGCACATAAATAAAATATAATATTTAAATAATTCTTATAATTATTTATATATTATATTATTATTTATAAACGTCGGCAAGAAAGAAAACAAAGATATGTGACTTCTCCCAGCTGGCCATGCGATCGCATGGCCTGGAGGCACAAAAGCCATGCGATCGCATGGCTCTGAAATCCAGCCCAGGTCCTATAAATTCAACGCGTTTTGGCCAAAATAGACACATCTTTTTCTTCTTCACTCAACGTAATATTTATATTTATATTTATATTTTAATTTTAAATTTAATTTTAAATCCTAATAATAAGGGTATGTTAGCGAATGTTGTAAGGGTGTAAGTCGAAATTCTGTCCGTGTAACGCTACGCTATTTTTAGTCATTGTAAGTTATGTTCAACATTTTTAATTTAATGTCTCGTAGCTAAGTTATTATTATGCTTATTTAATCCGAAGTAATCATGATGTTGGGCTAAAAATATTAAAATTGGGTAATTGGGCTTTGTACCATAATTGGGGTTTGGACAAAAGAACGACACTTGTGGAAATTAGACTATGGGCTATTAATGGGCTTTATATTTGTTTAACTAAATGATAGTTTGTTAATATTAATATAAAGATTTACAATTGGGCGTCCCTATAAATAACCATATACACTCAATCGGACACGATGGGCGGGATATTTATATGTACGAATAATCGTTCATTTAATCGGACACGGGAATGGATTAATAGCCACTAGAATTATTAAAACAGGGGTGAAATTATGTACAAGGACACTTGGCATAATTGTTAACAAAGTATTAAAACCTTGAGTTACACTCAGTCGACATTCTGGTGTAATTATTAAACTAAGTAATAAAACCTTGTTACAGTTTAAGTCCCCAATTAGTTGGAATATTTAACTTCGGGTATAAGGATAATTTGACGAGGACACTTGCACTTTATATTTATGACTGATGGACTGTTATGGACAAAAACCAGACGGACATATTAAATAATCCAGGACAAAGGACAATTAACCCATGAGCATAAAACTAAAATCAACACGTCAAACATCATGATTACGGAAGTTTAAATAAGCATAATTCTTTTATTTCATATTTAATTTCCTTTATTTTATATTTAATTGCACTTTTAATTATAGCACTTTTATTTATTGTTATTGTATTTAATTGCACTTTTAATTATCGTTCTTTTTAATTATCGCAAGTTTATTTTATCGCACTTTTATTATTCGCAATTTCATTATCGTTATTTACTTTACGCTTTAAATTAAGTCTTTTATTTATTTAATATTTTACATTTGGTTTTAACTGCGACTAAAGTTTTAAAATCGACAAACCGGTCATTAAACGGTAAAAACCCCCCTTTAAAATAATAATATTACTTATATATATTTGTATTTTTATAAATTTAAATTAATATAGCGTTAAGCTTTGTTTAAAAAGATTCCCTGTGGAACGAACCGGACTTACTAAAAACTACACTACTGTACGATTAGGTACACTGCCTATAAGTGTTGTAGCAAGGTTTAAGTATATCCATTCAATAAATAAATAAATATCTTGTGTAAAATTGTATCGTATTTAATAGTATTTCCTTGTAAAATATAAAGCTATTTTATATACACCTCGCATAACATCAAGTATTTTTGGCGCCGCTGCCGGGGAACGCCGAAGCGAAACGCCACACACAAAAAAAAAAGATTTTTATTTTTAGTACGCTTTTGTAAAAATACGTTTTAAATATTTGAAAATATAAAAAGAAAAACAAAAATTAAATAAAATTAAGAGTTTGTAAGTTATATAAAAGTTTCTTTATCTTTATTTTATAAAAATATAAGTTTTATTTAATTTATATAAATATATTACATAATTTTATTAAAACAGCAAAACAGAAAAAAAAGAAGAAAAAAAAAAAATATAAAAAACATACTCTGCCCGATCACTGTTGCAGCCCAGAGCCTGGCCCAATTTCGCAAGCCATGCGATCGCATGGAAAATCAACTAACACCTCATGCGATCGCATGAGGTGATTTGACAGGCCTGGTAACCTCAGCCGCCTGTTTAGGGTTTTAATTAATATATAATTATTATTATTATTATAACCCTAATTAGGGTTTAATTTTTAATTTTTAATTTTGTTTTTATTATTAATTTGTATTATTTAGTTTAATTAGTATAATTAAATTATAAAATTAATAGTTTTATAAAATAAATAATATAAAAATAATATTTTTATAAAAATTGTAATTTTTACAACTTTTTATATATTTTTATATTTTGTCCCTTTTTAATAGTTTTAGGGTAATTTTTGTATTTTTCGCTCGTATTTATTTTTAACTCATAGTTTTTGCCATAGTTATTTTTACTTCTAGATTTTTAGGCTTTGCCGTAAAATCCCTTAAGTGCTTTTTCTTTAGACTAAGATTTAGGTGCTTTAGAATTTTGCGACGCCTTTTTAAGTTTTAGTTTCTTTTTAAGTTATTGCCATTTGGGATATAGTTTTTCTTGTAAGCTTTAATATTTTTAGACACCTTTTACCTATGTATCAATTATCATTCCAATTAGTAATCTCAATTTGTGATTATAATTTTAAGTTAGTGGTAGTAATAAGGTTGGGTTAGGCGAATGTTTTAAAGTTTTATAAGTCACTCTTTTTATTTCTTATTTTTCAACGCCTTTTTCAATTTTTCTTTTCTTTTTCGACCTTTTTCGACGCGATCTTTTTCTTTCTTATTTCTCGCTATTCTAGTTTTTAGGACATAGATTTTTATTCTACTTCTTATCTAAATTTCTTAAAATTACGAAAATTTATTTTAAGTAGTTAAATTAATAGACATCAAAATTTTCTGGTTCGTAGTAATAGTTGGATTTGTACGTGGACCGGGTTATTGGAGCCAAACAGTCCTCAATTATATTGAGACCAAACGAATTCTGCCCCTCTGCTCTATCTTTTGGCTATTCGAAACGTGGGCAAAATCAGAAAAGTCTATTGATTGGATAAGTTATATAATTTTTCTTTCCTTTTTAAAAACTAATAGGATATTCAGTGAATGCACCGAGCAAGACGTTCACCACCTTTTGTACGTTCATCACCTGTAACTAGATCAAGACATTTAGCAAATATAACCGCCGTTGATTTTTCTTTAGAATCTTCATCCAGTCGACCAAGTACTCCAATTCAAATTTCCGATAATCTATTTTTTGAACCCGACCTCACAATTGAGAATCCGGAGAATATTCAGGGACGATTCATAGATCCTGAACCACTAAACTTTCCTCCAGAACCACCAATCATTCAAACAGAGATTGTTGAGGAACGAACCATTAAATCAGAATCCTCTAGTGATTCGGATTCAACAAATTCAATTATGGAGAATCTGGAACCTCTAAGTATGGAAGACCGAATGAGAGCTAAACGCACTGGCCAAGGTCACGCAATTACTCATCCAGACATTAATGCGCCAGATTATGAAATCAAAGGACAAATTCTACACATGGTGACTAATCAATGCCAATTTAGTGGTGCGCTAAAGGAAGATCCAAATGAACATCTCCGTACCTTTAATAGGATCTGCACACTATTTAAAATAAGAGAAGTTGAGGATGAACAGATATATCTCATGTTATTTCCCTGGACTTTAAAGGGAGAAGCCAAAGATTGGTTGGAATCGTTACCTGAAGGGGCGATTGATACATGGGATGTTTTAGTTGAAAAATTTCTTAAACAATTCTTTTCGGCATCTAAAGCCGTAAGACTTCAAGCAGAAATTGTTACGTTTACACAGAAACCGAATGAAACTCTATATGAGGCGTGGACAAGATTTGAAAAGTTATTGAGAGGATGTCCGCAACATGGTTTAGACACCTGTCAAATTGTACAAATATTCTACCAAGGATGCGACATCACTACAAGGAAAGACATAGATATAGCAGCTGGTGGTTCTATTATGAAGAAAACCGAAACTGATGCTTACAAAATTATTGATAACACTGCTTCCCACTCACATGAGTGGCACCAAGGAAAAGATATCGTTAGATCATCTAAAGCAGCTAGAGCCGATTCTAGCCATGACTTAGATTCCATTTCCGCAAAGATAGATGTTGTCGAGAGATGAATGGAAAAGATGACTAAGGATATTCACTCAATACGAATTAGTTATGAGCAGTGTGGAGGACCACATTTGACAAAAGATTGTCTCAGTATTTAATTAACAATGGAACAAAGAGAGAATATTTCATACATAAACCAAAGGCCTGGAAATAATTATCAGAATAATTATCAACTGCCAAGACCGATTTACAATCAAAACCAGAACTATAACCGAAATATTCCATACAACAACCAACAAGGTCCTAGCAATCAACAAGTATCTAACAATACTTACAACCAGCAAAGACCTAATTTTCAAAACAAACCACCACAACAAACCGATGATAAAAAGCCGAATTTAGAAGATATGATGACGAAGCTAGTTGAAACTCAAACGCAGTTTTTCACATCTCAAAAACAAACCAATGAACAAAATGCTCAAGCATTTAGAAATCAACAAGCTTCTATTCAAAATCTGGAACAAGAAGTAAGTAACCTAGCAAGGTTAATAGGTGAAAGAAAACCGGGAAGTCTACCTAGTGATACAAATGCTAACCCCCGGAATGAAACAGCTAAAGCCATTACCACAAGAAGTGGTACAACACTTAAACCACCTGAAATACCTGTAACTTCTGATGAAGCTATTCCTACTCCACAAGAACCACAACCTGATCAAGATAAGGAAAAAGAACCGGTAGTTGAGAAGGTTAATGAAGATAACACAGTTAAGGCTAAACCTTATGTTAAACCATACCAACCACCACTTCCTTACCCGAGTAAAATGAAGAAAGAGAAACTTGAAGCCGAGCAATCCAAATTCTTGGATATGTTTAAACAGATAAATGTAAATCTTCCTTTCATTGATGTAATTTCAGGAATGCCTAGATATGCTAAATTCTTGAAAGATCTAATCTCGAATAGAAAGAAAATGGAAGAACTCTCGGCTGTTACTATGAACGCTAATTGTTCAGCAGTGCTGTTGAATAAGATACCAGAAAAATTATCTGATCCAGGAAGTTTTACAATTCCATGTTTTCTGGGTAGTCTTAGTTCAATAGAAGCATTGGCAGACTTAGGTGCTAGTATAAATCTAATGCCGTATTCACTATACGCTAAACTAGACCTTGGAGAATTGAAACCAACAAGAATAAGCATACAACTAGCCGATCGATCAATAAAATATCCTAGAGGGATAATGGAGAACATGCTAGTTAAAGTTGGTACTTTAGTATTTCCAGTAGATTTTGTTGTTCTGGACATGGAAGAAGATTCTCAAGTTCCTCTCATATTAGGAAGACCATTCTTAAACACGGCTAAAGCAATGATAGACGTGTTTGGTAAGAAATTAACCCTAAGTATAGAGGACGAGAGTGTTACCTTTTCAGTTGATAGAGCAATGCAACAACCGCAATCTGCAGATGATACATGTTATTATATTCAAACTATAGATTCACATGCAGAATTGTTAGAAGAATTTCCAGAATTACAAGGAACAGGAGAATGTTCTTTAGGAGAAGGTAATGAACCAATTGATGAAGCTGAAATGTTAGCTACACTTATAGCTAATGGATATGAACCAACAATAGAAGAAATTCAAATGCTAAAAGAAGAAGACAGATATCGATACAAATCATCGATAGAAGAACCTCCGAAATTAGAGTTAAAGCCACTTCCAAACCATTTGGAATACGCTTATTTACATGGTGACTCTGAATTACCTGTAATAATATCGTCTTCTCTTACTGAAAATGAGAAATCACAACTCATTTCTGTGTTGAAAGCTCATAAACCAGCCATTGCATGGAAGATTCATGATATTAAAGGAATAAGTCCTTCGTATTGCACACATAAAATCCTTATGGAAGAAGGTCATAAAACGTATGTGTAACGCCAACGAAGACTAAATCCGAATATGCAAGATGTAGTTAAAAAAGAAATTATTAAACTGCTAGACGCAGGTCTAATTTATCCAATTTCTGATAGTTCATGGGTAAGCCCAGTTCAATGCGTACCTAAGAAGGGTGGCATGACTGTCATTACAAATGAAAAAAATGAGCTTATTCCTACTAGGACTGTAACAGGATGGTGTGTATGTATTGATTATAGAAAATTAAATGACGCCACCAGAAAAGATCACTTTCCCTTACCTTTCATTGATCAAATGTTGGAAAGATTAGCCGGAAATAGTTACTATTATTTTCTAGATGGATTTTCCGGATATTTTCAAATTCCAATAGCACCCGAAGATCAAGAGAAAACCACATTCACGTGCCCTTATGGTACTTTTGCTTACAAACGCATGCCATTTGGACTTTGCAACGCCCCTGCAACCTTTCAAAGGTGCATGATGGCGATTTTTCACGACATGATAGAAGAATGCATGGAAGTTTTCATGGATGACTTTTCAGTCTTCGGTGATACATTTGAATCATGTCTAGTTAATCTGAAATGAATGCTTATTAGATGCGAACAATCAAATCTAGTACTTAATTGGGAGAAATGCCATTTCATGGTTAAAGAAGGCATCGTTCTTGGACATAAAATTTCAAAAGAAGGAATTGAAGTGGATAGAGCTAAAGTAGATGTAATTGCTAAACTTCCACATCCCACCAATGTTAGAGGAGTTAGGAGTTTTCTAGGGCATGCCGGTTTTTACCGACGTTTCATAAAAGATTTTTCTAAAATTGCCACTCCTATGAATAAACTCCTAGAAAAGGATGCTCCATTCATCTTTTCAGATGAATGTATCAAATCTTTTAATATTCTTAAAGAGAAACTCACTAATGCGCCGATCATGATAACACCAAATTGGAATCTACCGTTTGAACTAATGTGCGATGCAAGTGATTTTGCAATGGGAGCCGTTTTAGGACAAAGGATTGAAAAACGATTTCAACCTATATATTATGCTAGTAAGACGTTACAAGGAGCACAAACGAACTATACAACTACTGAAAAAGAACTCCTTGCTATTGTCTTTGCTTTTGACAAATTTCGTTCATATCTCGTTCTAGCAAAAACGGTGGTCTATACCGACCATTCTGCTCTTAGATACCTATTTTCAAAACAAGTTGCCAAACCAAGATTAATCTGTTGGATCTTACTCTTACAAGAGTTTGATATTGAAATCCGAGGTAAAAGAGGAGCAGAAAATCTCGCCGCTGATCATCTTTCTTGTCTTGAAAATCCCGAATTAGAAGTTCTAAATGAATCGGTCATACAAGACAACTATCCTGATGAATATCTATTGAAGATAGTTTATAATGAAATTCCATGGTTTGCAGACTATACAAACTATTTAGTATGTGGATTCCTTGAAAAAGGATTATCGTACCAAAAACGAAAGAAATTCTTCAGTGATATAAAACACTATTTTTGGGAAGATCCACATCTGTTTAAAAGTTGTCCAGATGTGTAACAACCCAAACCAACCACCACTAAACCTCGTTAAATTTTAGCTAAAAAAAAAATTTGCTGGCAGACTGTTTGCGCGCCGCGCGCCCCGGCTTGCGCGCCGCGCAAAAGCTGGCTGTTGCCGGTTGCCTTTAATGCGAAAAAGATGAGCGACTTCCCGACACATTTAGCCAAAACGCTTTTAACCGTACATTAATATATGTAAAACTAGCACATAACTAAGGTTTGAGCGAGTTTTACAAAGTGGGGCCCACACGTGCCCAAAATGCCATTAAGTGTAAAAAAGAAATACAAGTTTAATACAAATGAGAGTTTCGACCACAAAAGTTTAATTGCCAAACGACACAACGAGCATGGTGTTTGGGGTTAAACTACCCAAGTCTCGGTCAAACTCCAAGCCAAAACCAAAAGCGCTCCCTAATCATCAAAGCGGGAAACTCAATCCAAGGTAATGCCCTTACCCTTATCCACAACCGAACCTATAAAAAGGTAAACAACGAGAGGGTAAGCAAAGCTTAGTGAGCACAATAATTATACATATACATATATAATCTACCTACTTGCATCACTTACACAACATCATACGCGGGATCAACAATTCGACAATCATGCAACAATAATATGCATATACCAATAACCGCAATTCCACAAGTAGCTAATAATACAATAGCATACGATTCATAATTAAATACTTTCAATACATAATTCACGCAACCTTGGTTAACCAATTCGAACAAGGGAAACGGTACTTACGAGACCGTTGGAGTTCATAACATCCGTTAGTGCTACTTAACCAACGCGTAGTCACTAATCCCCCGGGTGATGTCTTAAACAACGCGACTCACTCACCCTTAACAATGTGGCGTCTTAAACAACGCGACGATTCCACATGCCATTCAACACGATGAGTGGTGTCTTAATCAACGCGACATCCACTCCTATACATTGTGGTGTCTTAAACAACGCGACATCCACTTCTTTAGAATGTGGTGTCTTAAACAACACGACAATGCCACATGACGGTCCAACAATGAGTAGTGTCTTAAACAACGCGACAATACTACTCGTTTCATAGAACATGGTGTCTTAAACAACGCGACAATACGACATTCATACAACACAAATAAATACATTATATACATACACGCATAATTATTCCACTCACCTTAGCACCAAGATGATGATTATGCACTTCCGAACTTCAAAGCAACGTACCTAATACATAGGTACACATTCAATTACGCAACTAGTGGAATTAACCACAATACTTACACTTAAGCATTTAAGGACCCAATATGCATTAAATAGCTCGACTATACCGAAACCGCCCATAAATGGCCAAGACTCAACTTTAATCACTAAAACTAGCGAATTATAGTCTACTAACTTCAACTAGAATAAACTTAGGGTATTTCATACCCGTTTCATCCCTTTCGGTCAACCTTGACTCATTTGACCCATTTTCAAGTCTTTCATCATTCATAAGAGTGCTAATGACTAGCAACTCAATTCAACACTTACAAAACCTCAAACACATGAATGAACTCTAGGTTAACACCCTTTGGGTCATCTTTCACCAATTTAACCCAACTAGGTCAACATTACTCATCTTGACCCATTTTAACACTTAACCCTAAAATCGGGTCATCTTTCGCCAAAAACCCTAACATTAACCAAGTTAGGTCCTAAAACAACTTTTAACGCTAGGTTTGTGCATTAATCACAAGCATTACTATCCTAGGTCCATTTTGACCCATTTGACCAATTTAAAGTCAATACACCCATTTGGGTCATCCACACCCAATTAACACCCATTTACTTATATAAATGTGTGCTAGTAATTAACTAACCTATTAGGGTTCATAAACATCAATTAGTACTATGAAACCCTAGGTTAGTTACCATTTAGTCTTCATGACACAATTTACCCAAGAACACCCCAAAATCACTAATAAATGGGTTTGATGTTCATCCTTTACTCCAAACCCTAACCCTTAAACAATTTACAACAAGGAATTAGGTTTAGAACTTACCGCCACAATCACCACGTAGCTAGTGACTAGATGAACAACTTTAGAACTCGCAATTCGACCCGAAATCGCCTCCTTCTTCCTTGATTCAAGCTTTCTCTCACTAAGTATCTCTCTCTCTCTAAAGTTTAGGTGGAAGGAGATAAGGTTGGTGGTAATGAAGCTATAACACTCCACAAACTGATCTTATGGCCTTTAGTTCGGATTCCATGTGATTTTACCAAAATGCCCATGCCATAAATTAAATAAAAAGAGGTGAGCTGTCAGCTCGATTTCGCGCGGCGCGCGAGTGGGTCGCGCGGCGCGCACCCACCCAGATCAGCTTCTTTCCTCGTTTTAAATTATGTAACGAAACCCCACCATCCGAATCACTTATAATTACATGTTCACAATAAAATACACGGGTCTTACAACTCTCCCCCACTTAGAATCGATCACGTCCTCGTGATCCACGTCACTTAACCACCCGGAACCACACTCTATGGTATTCAACAACGTTACGATCCGATTTCCATCACAATACGTATTAACCCACCGATTGACCCAAAAACTAAATACTCATTTGCATGCGTTTCGAAACGTGCAATACACACAATCTCCGAAGTCTATAACGATAATTCAGAATATGCGAGAACGCCACGTACCCTTTCCACTCTTCTATGCAATCCTCCCCTAAGAGTCAACACTAAAATTGATTCGTCACTCGCGATTTATTAAAATCCCTTTCTTCAGGAAAAACTCAACCGACCTCGTACCGAGATACCAATGCCAAAAACAACCGAACTCAACCGTCACGTACCCTTAGCGTACTCTTACCTAGTACAATGCTAAAAACAACCAAAATCTCAACCCAAGGTCAACGACCCAAACGAATGAAGACCGGACAAAAGAAAATCCTTACGGATAACACTTATTACTCAACATTCTTAGTAGCGCGCAACCACGACTAGTACACATCTATCATAAAATCGTAAGCAAGCGACCAAAAACCGTTAATGTCGAAAACTACTATTACTTACCACCACGTGCACAAAACGGCTAAGTGTACAATTTACACGGGCAATTAACATCATAAACCTACGAGTAACGGTTCTTCCCGAAAACCGCTCACCACCAATCACAACCAAGAGTGGTTAACGAAGAGCTAATCCTTCCGGATATCACTCATCACCTATTACTAGTCAGACGCGGTCAACCTAGAGATAACCCCAAATAAACATCTACATGTAACCACCTCGTAGTACACAATAATGGCCATTGTGTAACTATCACTCAAAGTATACGATAATGAGGTATCGTGCCCTTTCTTAAAGTCCCATCATGCTATTCCCAAAAGTAACCAAACGGCTAACACAATCGAGCCAAGAACCACCCATATTGCGCATAGGCACAACAATAATCCCCTAGAAGAGAATCCGGTACGCACATCCCTTAACCGAGGGACCTTACCTTACTCGTCGAATACGTCAATTATCTCCCAATGAGATTTACCACATTACCACCTTGGTGATAATTTAAACCCAAAACCATAAGCACAATTTATTCCAAATTGTACTTTTACCACCGTCGATCAATGTAGGTTTCAACACTAGCTTTGTTTCCATAAAAGCGTCACCCAAAGTAACAATACAATAGAACACCTTCGTGCGAGGGTACAACTCCCCCACTTAGGACTCCGTTCCGTAACCACATCGTTGAATAATAGCATCCCGTGGGAGTTCCACTTATCCACATACACAATCGGTGTCCTCATTGGTCATAGTCCTTGAATTCTCGCGAATTCGTCCTCAACAATAATCCCGACGATAAACACATACCCACTTTCACAGAAAGAGTGACCACTAACCTAACAACTTAATTCGCCAGAACGCATTATCGAAATTCCTATAAGAGAGACGAGGTTCACCCGTCTTGCATCTCTTAATACGCACGTCACCAAAACCTTGCTCCAACCCTGAGCATACGAAGGAATTTAACCTAACCTTAAACACTTTAAACGAAGAGTTTACCACGATTTATACAACCTTGCACTTGCAATAATCCCGTTGCTATAGCTCATCGAATTTCCTCACGAAAACGAGCAAGCTCTAACATCCAAAACCAAAGCCCGTCCCCATGGTTTGGTAGAAAACATTTCCCAAACAGTAAGGAATGCTCGGTTGCACCAAGTCTTACGCCCTGCAGTCAACAATCCCAACTCCAACGTAGGGTAACTCCATTAGGAATGCTACCCGTAACAATACCACGTATTTACACTAATGCGTTCGCCCCTAGGTCGCACCCTCGTGAGTCGACGACTCGAGCGCCAACCTAGTGTACCATGATAGAAATTCCTAACCCCGCACCCATAAGGATACTAATGGGATATATGCTCACTCGAGACAAATTTAGGCCTCGAAACGAAATTTAAATCTCTAAATTCACAATCGGATCCACCGGTGCACCACGAATAATAATAAGGCACATTTGTATCGAGAATGAGTACCCGAAGTAGCATTATTGGACTTCTGTGCTTCACCATCCATCGAGTACTCGCGCTCCAACCTCTTAACCCGCTCAGCAAACGATTCAGAGCATTCTGACTTTCGGTGTCCCTCCTTTTGGCAAATAAAACACTTGATCGTGCTCGAAGCCATATTTGCACAATCGCGTGTCATATAACCTCGTTGTAGATGATCATAACTCGTAGGCGCGAAATTCCCCAACTTACAATCCCTTTTTGCAATCAATTTAGGACATTTTGACTTTTGGTGCCCTTCCTTCCAACAGTAAAAACATACCTTCTTGCCCAACGGGCACTCGCGAGCCTTATGTCCCCATTGCCCACATTTGTAACACTTTAGCCCACCGGGGCCTGACGCCCCCTTCTTCATGCTACTAGCCGCCTCAATTACACTTCTACTTTGATTAATAAACAACTCGGGACACTCCGACCTTCGGTGTCCCTTCCTTCGACACTTGAAACATATGTCGTTTTTTAGGAGGCGCATTCGTGCAATCACGCGACAAGTGACCCTTTTCAGCACAATTATAACACGTAGGTGCATGGCCTCCCTTACACTTCTTCTTCACGTTTCCGACGCCTTCAGGCGCACTTCTTGTCCTCTTACCAGGAGCACGTGACTCCAACCTTGCAAGTACATTCTCATCGCCACCACCTCGAGGTTTAGAAAACCTCTTCTCAAACTCTTCCCTTACAACCTTAGTCACTTGGTCTCGGACCATTTCGGTTACTCGTCCTTCGATTGACTCTTTGACCACTTGGCCAACTCCGTTGGCGAAACCCGAGACACGTTGTCCAATCGCGGCTTCAACCATTACCGCTAATTCGTCCTTCCTTTCATGAGTAGGCCCTTCCGTTCCGTATTAATCTTCCGTCTTCATTCTTAAGAAATGAAATAGGTTAACCAATGGAACGAAAAGACATAACACGTATGTATATACATATACATATACCACACTACCCCATCTTGCTCGACAATCGTCGTACATTGCTTGTTTGACACGATTTGCACCCGTAGTAAGGGTAGCTAATCATTACTACGCGAGCACGTCGCGTTAACTCGCTAGTACAATGTCCATTTTGCTTGATGATCGCTACACAATACAAACAAATAACACATGATTAGTTCACATGAACCTATGTACTAACCAAGTCCCGGTCCGACCCAAAGTCCTACAAGTCCCGCACAATGCACACACAAAAGTCTAAGTCTAGGCACCTATCTTAAGTCACCTAAATCCCTTAGACCATGCTCTGATACCACTTGTAACAATCCAAACCAACCACCACTAAACCTCGTTAAATTTTAGCTAAAAAAAAAATTTGCTGGCAGACTGTTTGCGCGCCGCGCGCCCCGGCTTGCGCGCCGCGCAAAAGCTGGCTGTTGCCGGTTGCCTTTAATGCGAAAAAGATGAGCGACTTCCCGACACATTTAGCCAAAACGCTTTTAACCGTACATTAATATATGTAAAACTAGCACATAACTAAGGTTTGAGCGAGTTTTACAAAGTGGGGCCCACACGTGCCCAAAATGCCATTAAGTGTAAAAAAGAAATACAAGTTTAATACAAATGAGAGTTTCGACCACAAAAGTTTAATTGCCAAACGACACAACGAGCATGGTGTTTGGGGTTAAACTACCCAAGTCTCGGTCAAACTCCAAGCCAAAACCAAAAGCGCTCCCTAATCATCAAAGCGGGAAACTCAATCCAAGGTAATGCCCTTACCCTTATCCACAACCGAACCTATAAAAAGGTAAACAACGAGAGGGTAAGCAAAGCTTAGTGAGCACAATAATTATACATATACATATATAATCTACCTACTTGCATCACTTACACAACATCATACGCGGGATCAACAATTCGACAATCATGCAACAATAATATGCATATAC
This sequence comes from Rutidosis leptorrhynchoides, assembly GCF_046630445.1. Taxonomy (NCBI): domain Eukaryota; kingdom Viridiplantae; phylum Streptophyta; class Magnoliopsida; order Asterales; family Asteraceae; genus Rutidosis; species Rutidosis leptorrhynchoides. The sequence continues at coordinate 277,627,798 of NC_092340.1, read as the reverse complement.
CAATAACCGCAATTCCACAAGTAGCTAATAATACAATAGCATACGATTCATAATTAAATACTTTCAATACATAATTCACGCAACCTTGGTTAACCAATTCGAACAAGGGAAACGGTACTTACGAGACCGTTGGAGTTCATAACATCCGTTAGTGCTACTTAACCAACGCGTAGTCACTAATCCCCCGGGTGATGTCTTAAACAACGCGACTCACTCACCCTTAACAATGTGGCGTCTTAAACAACGCGACGATTCCACATGCCATTCAACACGATGAGTGGTGTCTTAATCAACGCGACATCCACTCCTATACATTGTGGTGTCTTAAACAACGCGACATCCACTTCTTTACAATGTGGTGTCTTAAACAACGCGACAATGCCACATGACGGTCCAACAATGAGTAGTGTCTTAAACAACGCGATAATACTACTCGTTTCATAGAACATGGTGTCTTAAACAACGCGACAATACGACATTCATACAACACAAATAAATACATTATATACATACACGCATAATTATTCCACTCACCTTAGCACCAAGATGATGATTATGCACTTCCGAACTTCAAAGCAACGTACCTAATACATAGGTACACATTCAATTACGCAACTAGTGGAATTAACCACAATACTTACACTTAAGCATTTAAGGACCCAATATGCATTAAATAGCTCGACTATACCGAAACCGCCCATAAATGGCCAAGACTCAACTTTAATCACTAAAACTAGCGAATTATAGTCTACTAACTTCAACTAGAATAAACTTAGGGTATTTCATACCCGTTTCATCCCTTTCGGTCAACCTTGACTCATTTGACCCATTTTCAAGTCTTTCATCATTCATAAGAGTGCTAATGACTAGCAACTCAATTCAACACTTACAAAACCTCAAACACATGAATGAACTCTAGGTTAACACCCTTTGGGTCATCTTTCACCAATTTAACCCAACTAGGTCAACATTACTCATCTTGACCTATTTTAACACTTAACCCTAAAATCGGGTCATCTTTCGCCAAAAACCCTAACATTAACCAAGTTAGGTCCTAAAACAACTTTTAACGCTAGGTTTGTGCATTAATCACAAGCATTACTATCCTAGGTCCATTTTGACCCATTTGACCAATTTAAAGTCAATACACCCATTTGGGTCATCCACACCCAATTAACACCCATTTACTTATATAAATGTGTGCTAGTAATTAACTAACCTATTAGGGTTCATAAACATCAATTAGTACTATGAAACCCTAGGTTAGTTACCATTTAGTCTTCATGACACAATTTACCCAAGAACACCCCAAAATCACTAATAAATGGGTTTGATGTTCATCCTTTACTCCAAACCCTAACCCTTAAACAATTTACAACAAGGAATTAGGTTTAGAACTTACCGCCACAATCACCACGTAGCTAGTGACTAGATGAACAACTTTAGAACTCGCAATTCGACCCGAAATCGCCTCCTTCTTCCTTGATTCAAGCTTTCTCTCACTAAGTATCTCTCTCTCTCTAAAGTTTAGGTGGAAGGAGATAAGGTTGGTGGTAATGAAGCTATAACACTCCACAAACTGATCTTATGGCCTTTAGTTCGGATTCCATGTGATTTTACCAAAATGCCCATGCCATAAATTAAATAAAAAGAGGTGAGCTGTCAGCTCGATTTCGCGCGGCGCGCGAGTGGGTCGCGCGGCGCGCACCCGCCCAGATCAGCTTCTTTCCTCGTTTTAAATTATGTAACGAAACCCCACCATCCGAATCACTTATAATTACATGTTCACAATAAAATACACGGGTCTTACAAGATGGAATAATACGCCGATGTGTATTCGGAGATGAAGCTAGTAAAATTTTAAACCATTGTCACACAGGACCAACAGGAGGGCATTATGGGCCTCAACTAACAGCAAGAAAAGTTTATGAAGCTGGATTCTATTGGCCTACAATTTACAAAGACGCACACCTTCTTTGCAAATCCTGTGATGCTTGTCAAAGGGCCGGAAAAATAAGTCAACGTGATGAAATGCCATAAAATGTAATACAAGTATGTGAAGTATTTGACATTTGGGGTATTGACTTTATGGGTCCATTTCCAAAATCTCATAATAATCTATATATTCTCGTAGCCATTGATTATGTATCTAAATGGACGGAAGCACAAGCTCTCCCAACTAACGATGCACGAGTTGTAGTCAACTTTTTAAAACATCTTTTTGCAAGGTTTGGAACACCGAAAGCTTTAATAAGTGATCGGGGTACTCATTTCTGTAATAATCAACTTGAGAAAATTCTTAAAAGATATGGAGTAACTCATAAAATCTCCACCGCATATCATCCACAAACAAGGGGACAAGTTGAAAATACCAACCGAGCTTTAAAACGTATTCTAGAGAAAACCATAGGATCAAATCCGAAGGAATGGTCCATTAAATTGGAGGATGCACTCTGGGCTTTTAGAACAGCCTACAAAACTCCAATTGGAACCACACCTTTTAGACTTGTTTATGGAAAAGCATGTCATCTTCCAGTAGAAATTGAACACAAAGCATTTTGGGCTTTGAAGACATGTAATCTTGATATACATGAAGCTGGACGTCTACGATTAAGTCAACTAAACGAATTAGAAGAGTTAAGACATGAAGCATACGAAAATTCATTAATCTATAAAGAAAGAACGAAGAAATGGCATGATAAAAGAATCAGAAGTTTAAAAGAATTTAAAGAAGGAGACAGAGTTCTTCTTTTCAATTCACGATTCAAGCTATTTCCTGGAAAATTGAAATCAAGATGGTCTGGACCATTCATAGTCAAAAGAGTTTTCCCATACGGAACGATAGAATTAATAAATTCAAATGAGATTGAATTTAAAGTTAATGGTCACAGAGTTAAACACTACATAGATAGTCCAATGGAATTCGACAATGAAGTTAATCACAATTTCGATACCACAGCTAACTAAGTGTGGGGAGAATCAAGTCTTTAAAAGATAATATGTATTTCTGTTAGAGTTAGATTGTCTGTTTTCGTGTAGTTCTCGAAAATGGAACTCGAATGGTCTTTCCCTAGCAGACCCTAAAGAACTAGTCTTCTCCCCCTATTCTGAATTTTTATTTTTTTAGGTTTTTACGAAATGAAGACTGCCTGTGAACTAAACCATGGTCTAATGCTACACGCTTTGATCACTAAACGTAATAATGACACACTACCGAGTGAAATAGTATCAGTAATCAGAGAAAGATTGGACGGAGTAAGAAAAGAATCCAGATGCGAAGATAATAAGTTACAATTTGGTAAAGGAAAATCAAAATCCGCAGCGAAAAGAAGAGCACGACACCTAGAAAGATGTTACAAATGCGGAAAATGGTCACATGGAGGTAAATGTTCAAATAATCAAACCTATTCAAATACCGAATTTGTTACTTTATGCAGAGACGGACCGTTCATATGTTTAGAAGAAAAAACACTGAATGCTCAAGGTTACGCCTATGTAGCCATGGAAAACCAATTAAACCGACTATCTTATGAATGGGATAGATCATATAACTAAAAATACTTTCTCACAGGTAAGTCTGTACAGTTTTTATTTTTATTTTTATTTTTAACCTTTTGATAATAAACGCTAATCTGTTCGCTATAAAGTATTAAATTGGTATTAAATAAAATTAGATTTGGCGACCGAAATTATTGATATCATTCAAAAATTTATTACATCACTGCGAAATTTAACGTTTATTCTTAAGGTATAAATATCTTTAATCAATCAACACAAAATATTTCAAAAATTCGTCATGAGTTAAATTAGGTCATGGAACCGAAATTACTTTACCGAAAAGAGGGGCGTATATTTTTGATAATATTTGATTGATTAAAGTGGGATAAAAGCCAAAAAGATTTTTAATTTTATTTTTACCATGTTTTTAAAATTAATATATATATATCTTAAATTAATATTGTAAACTTTATAAAAACAATATATTTAAAATTGTAAATATTTGAAAAATTAATATAAGTTTGGTGTAATTTTATAATTTGAATTTTTAAATTAAGTTTGGTGTGAATTTTTAATTTTTAAAATATGAATTTTTAATCTTATGCATTTCAAATTTTAAGTTTGGTGTGAATTTTTAATATTAATTTTGAATTTTATGTATTTTTTAAGTTTGGTGTGAATTTAAAAACAAAAATTTACTTTATCTCATTAAGTTAAAAATATGATTTTTAAAATTCGTCGTAAGTTGAAGACTAGGTCTTCAAACCGAAATTGCTTTACCCGAGGGAGGGACGAGAACTTTTATTATCATTATTTTTAATCTTATTGAATTAAAGTATGCCAAAAACATTAAAAAACCCAAAAATCTTTACTTTTAAAAAACCGCGCTTTGATTTGACAAATTTTAAAATTTTGTCGAGGGACAGACTAGGACAACGATCCGAAACGCCCTCGCTCCTAAAGGAAAACAAAATTTTTAAAATTTAATTAATTATAAGTTTTATAAAGTATAAGGTTTTATAAAAAAAAAAAAAAAAAAACTGAAAGTACAGTAGCCGGCACCCCATGCGATCGCATGGGGTTTGCACTTGGAACCCATGCGATCGCATGGGGACCAAATGCAGGCCTGATACATACAGCCTATCTGTTCTGCCTCACACCAACACACACACAAAACATACGAAAATACTCCCAAATCACCTCTAAAATTCGCCATTTTTCACCGTAATTCGTCATTTTTCTTGCTCTAATCATGCCTAGATTCTCATTCTTCAGCAAATTGGTAAAAATTACACCCCTAAACTCTATAAATTTCTAGTTTTTGTGATAATTACCAATTTTTTACCTAATGCAATTTTGTTAATTTCTAGTGTAATTAGTGTTAAATTGTTAGTATTTTATGCATGTATAACCTAGATTGATGCTATTTAACATGATTTGAAGCCAAAAACTTCAAAATTTTTAGAAATCTAGGGTTTGTGTTCTTGAGCAATTTGGGGCTTTTTGATATAAACAGGTTATGGCCGATTTTTGTCATGAATTATTGCTAAATTGAGTAGTGTAACATGTTTAGATAGTTAAATGATCCAAACATTGAACCTAAACATGATTTTTGGAGATTAAAGTGGACTTTTTAAGTCCAAAATTCATGAACTTGATTAATTTGATGTAATTGCCATTTGAGACTTGTTTAATTATTAGTAATGACTATTTTGACATGTTATTTGAGTTAAATGCTTATGAACTTTGTATACATTTTCATATGTGCTTATTTGAAAAGTGTAGAATTGTGAAAAATTGTGAAAATGTGTATAAGTTTAATTTTGATTTAACATGTTATAGTGATTATTTTAAGTCGTTATTTTACTAACACTAATGCATATTTGGATGCACAAATTTTGTGTTTAATGTGTTTTGCAGAAAGCCGATACTGGAGGTTCAGGAGCATCATCATCTAGACGACCAGCACCAGCACCAGAACCAGAAATGCAACACGAACAAGAACCACAACAGGAACAACAACAACAGCCTGATCAGCACATACCTTATTATGATCCGGTATAGTTTGTTGATGAATTCATAGTATTCCCAATGAGGCCGCCAGTAGAATTCCCAACGATTCCTGAGCACACTCTGCATCCTAATCTGAGATTTGATAGGAGATGGAGAGATTACGAGACATATCAAAGAAACAAATTCAAATTGATAACAAAAAATGTAGAGGTGCCAAGGGTAATCGATTGGGCCCCTTTGGAAATGGTCCATCTAGCTGACCGTGTTAGACAGCTTTTAGTTCAAAGGTATGGCAGTTCTTCTTTTACAGATTGGGAACGTCTTTTCACCATTCGTAGACCTGTATATAAGGAATGGTGTGTTGAGTTGATGAGTACTGTATCACTTGATACAAATATAGTTAGAATAGATGATAGAAGATTTCTTAGGTTTATCCTTGGCGGTAGGATGTACAGAGTGTGCATGCTGGACATGGCCAGGGCCTTACAGATATATACTCCTGGTGAGTTGCTATTACCCGATTGTACAAATTTGATTCATTATGGTGAGAGGGTAGATAGTAACTTTGACGCTGACGCCATTTGGAGGCATATGTCACATTTTGATGTTTTTACACGAGCAGGAGGACACTCCTATACACATATTGACAGAGCCGAGCTTCGTATTATTCATAGATTTTTGGCTAACTCGATTACACAGAGAGGTCATAATAAAGAAAAAATTACCTTACATGATTTATTCTACCTAAAGTGTATTCGGGATCCTAGAATCTTTGTCAATATCCCTTACTGTGTTGCTTTTTATTTATCTAAAATGGTAGAGGGAATGCAGGACGGGAGTATAATAGGAGGAGGTATTTTTGTTACTCTCATTGGAGAGTATTTAGGTGTTGATAGGAACCAAGGGGGTCCATTACAGCTTTGTAGAGAACAGGTTGAGTCCTTAGGATTGAAAGTTTATGTGGGTGCTAAGGTATTGAAAAGTAGACGTAACCAGGCAGTACCCTATGAGGGATCTCATCCTCAGGTATAGAGAGGCTCAGACGAGGAAATGGAGGAGGCGGAAGACATTAGGGATGTCTTTCGAGATGCTATTCTTGACGTCCACGTTCGTATAGATGAGGAAGCAATGACGAACGCGGCCAGACATAGTATGTATGAGCAGTGGAACTCCGAACGAGTATACGAGGATTATAGGCGACGCCAACACGATAGCTGGTTAGTTCATCAGCACCAAATCATGAGCCAGCTATCATATCAGGTACCAAATAACTATGTACCTACTCGACCTGCTCATTTTCCGCCACATAGCCCCGATATCCGACCACCCTTTAACCGGTATGACTATAACCAAGCCTATCAAAACACCTATAACCAACAATGGAACCCACCTGACGAGATGAACTGGAACCCATATCCAGACTGATTTAGTTCCATTTGGTTATTTATATGATTTTTATGTTTTTATCTTTTTACTTATTCATGTTTAAACTTATGTTATTGAATATACTTATGTAATCTTTATCATTTTTATTATTATTGTGTACTAATATTTCACATTTAGGATTTGAAAGTGGGATATTAAGTCCCATTTCAAATTGCCATGCATGTTTATATTTGTATGTATGTATATTGTAAATTGTACAAAACAGGGTAAAACAGCGCATTTTCAAAGACTGGCATTAAGTTCAGCAAAAGCTACTAATTTTGACGACAAGATGACAAATAAATGTGATATAACAACAGACGAAATGAACAAATGATATGCACCATTTATCGTTCAGCAACCAAACGCCAATATGTTTGGAAACTTTGGTAAAATTTAATCATTTTTACGCTAATCACCCTCAATAATTTAAATTGTTACTGATTTCTTGCAAATGAGGGCATTGCAAGATCTTAAGTGTGGGAAGGGGTTAAATTCTTTCGGATTTTTAAAATTTTTATCTTAAACACTTGGTTATCATTAAAAATACTAGTAACGTAGTAGTTGTATTAGAATCTAGTGCTCTCTGATAATAAAGAATAGCCCTAGTCTTATATACTGACTACCCAATTCTAGTAAAATTTTTCAAAATTTTCAATTAAATGAACTCAAAATCATGTTTATACATATTTATGAACGATAAAACTAGGTGTTAACACCGAAATTATTGTTACCTCAGAAAGGACATAAATTGAGAAACAAACCAAAATATTAAAATTCATTTAAAATGGAATAGAGGACAATAAAAAGGAAAATAAAAGCCAAGTGTGGGAAAAATTACCAAGTTATCTTAAACATATGTCACATATTTCTGTAACAAATAACTGAAAATACTTTTGCTTTGGACTAAACTAAACTATTTTACCCGATGAAAGAAAATAAGAGATGGATCTACACAATGAATCAATTCCATCATTAAAAGGAAGTAAAGTCTTCCGAAAAAGAAACGCGCTTCTTGATTTAGGTCATGAAGTTGTCGTCCAGACCAGCTGTAGGTTGATGAAAAATCTAGAAAAGTCATCACTAAAATTAGCAGGAAATCCACGGACCTCAGCATTAAACAGGGTTGCCAAGTGGTCAGATTTATCCTAACCATGAGAAGGATTTATCTCGTAAAATGGGGGGCACCGTGCAAATTAGCTGGATAAGACTAATGAATCAGATCCCCAGAAAGGATAATCTCCTTAAAGATTAAAAATTAGCTTTTAAGCCTGATATTACTCAATCCTAGAGATTGACCTTAAAGATTGAGAATTCAAACTCATGGAATTCAATGATATCTAAACTCGAGCTTGAACGAGAAAATATTTTGATCAAATTATAAACCGATTTGTTTTCTGAAAACCCATTTTCAATGCGTTCATTACCATTGAACGTAAAATCCTAGGAATTCACCTGGAATTCATTAGGTCATCTGAACCAAATCGGGTGTCAACCGTAAGAACGGTGGTTGCATAGCATGGTTAAAGACAGGACCTTGTGCCAGACCGACAAATTATAAGGGTGAGCTTTACTATTGCTCCTACAAAGGATAGTAATTGCGTCCAACACGTTATAGACCATAATTAAAAGCATGTCAGGGGACATTGCCTTAACAGTTGCTTGTTCAACGCTTTCCTTTATAACCGGATGGTAGTTTACCGAAAGGTAATATACGGAGCAAGTATACTGGATGTTTTGCTTTCCTAATACAAGGTTAGCAAGTGGGTGACACAAAACCACAAGTTTTGAGCTAAAATTTTCAAATCTGAAACCCACCAAGCCCACAAAAATATTTTGCAAACACCGGTGAAGGGTTATTCCGGAAAACTTATCTAGGGTAAAAAACTAGATTTAATTTTCAAAAGATCAAATGTTTTCATAAAGATCCAATTTCCTTAATGGATCTAAATTTTATAGTCATGTGGGACTGTAAACCACATCGTTACTACCATTGTTTATACCGCCGTAAAGAAATCACTGATGTACAAAGTGTGAAGAATAAAGAAGTGATTCTAGTATTTCAAGACTATATTGCTTGAGGACAAGCAACGCTCAAGTGTGGGAATATTTGATAATGCTAAAAACGAACATATATTTCGTAGCATTATTCCTCAAGAAAGACAAGCTTTTAGTTGCAACTGTTCTATTTACAAGTGATATTCGTTTAAATAATAAAAGGTGAAGACAAAAGACAGATTCGACGAATTAAAGACGCAAACGACCAAAAAGCTCAAAAGTACAAAATACAATCAATGAGGTTCCAATTATTGATAAGAAACGTCTCAAAATTACAAGAGTACAAGATTCAAAACGCAAAATACAAGATATTAAATTGTACGCAAGGACGTTCGAAAATCCGGAACCGGGACCAGAGTCAACTCTCAACGCTCGACACAACGGACTAAAAATTACAAGTTAACTATGCACATAAATAAAATATAATATTTAAATAATTCTTATAATTATTTATATATTATATTATTATTTATAAACGTCGGCAAGAAAGAAAACAAAGATATGTGACTTCTCCCAGCTGGCCATGCGATCGCATGGCCTGGAGGCACAAAAGCCATGCGATCGCATGGCTCTGAAATCCAGCACAGGTCCTATAAATTCAACGCGTTTTGGCCAAAATAGACACATCTTTTTCTTCTTCACTCAACGTAATATTTATATTTATATTTATATTTTAATTTTAAATTTAATTTTAAATCCTAATAATAAGGGTATTTTAGCGAATGTTGTAAGGGTGTAAGTCGAAATTCTGTCCGTGTAACGCTACGCTATTTTTAATCATTGTAAGTTATGCTCAACCTTTTTAATTTAATGTCTCGTAGCTAAGTTATTATTATGCTTATTTAATCCGAAGTAATCATGATGTTGGGCTAAAAATATTAAAATTGGGTAATTGGGCTTTGTACCATAATTGGGGTTTGGACAAAAGAACGACACTTGTGGAAATTAGACTATGGGCTATTAATGGGCTTTATATTTGTTTAACTAAATGATAGTTTGTTAATATTAATATAAAGATTTACAATTGGGCGTCCCTATAAATAACCATATACACTCAATCGGACACGATGGGCGGGATATTTATATGTACGAATAATCGTTCATTTAACCGAACACGGGAATGGATTAATAGCCACTAGAATTATTAAAACAGGGGTGAAATTATGTACAAGGACACTTGGCATAATTGTTAACAAAGTATTAAAACCTTGAGTTACACTCAGTCGACATCCTGGTGTAATTATTAAACAAAGTAATAAAACCTTGTTAAAGTTTAAGTCCCCAATTAGTTGGAATATTTAACTTCGGGTATAAGGATAATTTGACGAGGACACTCGCACTTTATATTTATGACTGATGGACTGTTATGGACAAAAACCAGACGAACATATTAAATAATCCAGGACAAAGGACAATTAACCCATGAGCATAAAACTAAAATCAACACGTCAAACATCATGATTTCGGAAGTTTAAATAAGCATAATTCTTTTATTTCATATTTAATTTCCTTTATTTTATATTTAATTGCACTTCTAATTATAGCACTTTTATTTATTGTTATTGTATTTAATTGCACTTTTAATTATCGTACTTTTTAATTATCGCAAGTTTATTTTATTGCACTTTTATTATTTGCAATTTCATTATCGTTATTTACTTTACGCTTTAAATTAAGTCTTTTATTTATTTAATATTTTACATTTGGTTTTAACTGCGACTAAAGTTTTAAAATCGACAAACCGGTCATTAAACGGTAAAAACCCCCCTTTATAATAATAATATTACTTATATATATTTGTATTTTTATAAATTTAAACTAATATAGCGTTAAGCTTTGTTTAAAAAGATTCCCTGTGGAACGAACCGGACTTACTAAAAACTACACTACTGTACGATTAGGTACACTGCCTATAAGTGTTGTAGCAAGGTTTAAGTATATCCATTCAATAAATAAATAAATATCTTGTGTAAAATTGTATCGTATTTAATAGTATTTCCTTGTAAAATATAAAGCTATTTTATATACACCTCGCATAACATCAATTATCGAAATCGAATATGCCCCTTTTTATTAAGTCTGGTAATCTAAGAATTAGGGAACAGACACCCTAATTGACGCGAATCCTAAAGATAGATCTATTGGGCCTAACAAACCCCATCCAAAGTACCGGATGCTTTAGTACTTCGAAATTTATATCATATCCGAAGGGTGTCCTGGAATGATGGGGATATTCTTATATATGCATCTTGTTAATGTCGGTTACCAGGTGTTCACCATATGAATGATTTTTATCTCTATGTATGGGATGTGTATTGAAATATGAAATCTTGTGGTCTATTGTTACGATTTGATATATATAGGTTAAACCTATAACTCACCAACATTTTTGTTGACGTTTAAAGCATGTTTATTCCCAGGTGATTATTAAGAGCTTCCGCTGTTGCATACTAAAATAAGGACAAGATTTGGAGTCCATGCTTGTATGATATTATGTAAAAACTGCATTTAAGAAACTTATTTTTGATGTAATATATTCTTATTGTAAACCATTATGTAATGGTCGTGTGTAAACGGTATATTTTAGATTATCATTATTTGATAATCTACGTAATGCTTTTTAAACCTTTATAGATAAAATAAAGGTTATGGTTGTTTTAAAAATGAATGCAGTAGTTGAAAAACGTCTCATATAGAGGTCAAAACCTCGCGACGAAATCAATTAATATGGAACGTTTATAATCAATATGAACGGGACATTTCATCACACGCCTCAATATCACCATCCGTACCTCGGATATCAACATCACACGCACCATAGATACCAAGAAGTACCAACAACAACAAACGATGAAGTATTGATTCATAACTTCATCGGAGAAACATTCTATGGTGATTATGTAATCTCTAAAGACATAGAGATTACCTATTTCTGCCTTAACCATAAATCAGATGAGTGGACAGAAATGATAAAAGGAAGAGTAGAAACCCCGACAAGAATGATGCGTAAGGTACAAGCTAGACTTGTTTTACCAACAACATCAGCAGTACCCTTAGCCTCACCAACACAGTCAGTGCTGTCAACATCGTTAGAATCGTCAGCACCTTTAACATCACAAGCTCCACCAGTTCAAGAATCACCGTGGACATCATCAATAATGCGTATATTGCATCAACGAGTTATGAAGTATTAACTCATTCTTCTGAAGAATTTATATAAATATTATATATATATGAATTGGGAATCCAAAATAAATCTTTTCGTACTAAGCTATTAAGTATGAATTGAAAAAGGGTAGATACTACTCGTTTAAATTCATACTACAAATATGCAATGATGTACGTCCTTCATCAGCAACTTAATCATCGTTAACTACAATCCCTGTTTCAATTCAATGAATTCCGTTTTATAATAAACCAAGTGTATTATTCAATAATATGTTTGATTTTACACTTTCATCTTCAATGTACTTGAAGCTTACTGGGAAACAACATTCATATCTTGCGAAGTTAGCAAGAGTTCAATGAGTATCAGCATGATTCACTAAGGAAATATATATAAGAATAAATAATGAAGTATTGATCCATAACTTCATTAATATTCTGTGAAGAATATGTGGTTCCTAATCATTTTAGAGATTACTTATTCTAGCTCAAACCGAAAATCAAATGAGTCTAATATTATATTGACTTATTAAATTCATGATTACATCTGAAGAAAATATATATGTACATATATTTTCATAAAGATTGTAATAAAATTCTCTGGTACAAAACATTACTTGTGAAATTTTTTAACGAGTAGGTAATACCCGAGAGATATATAAATTCACAATTAATATGATTATATTCTTCGACTCTAATTCAACAATCATCAACTATACTCACTACCTTCACAATAATATACATTCTTTCATAGAAATCAAAACAACCATTCTCATCCAAATTTGATTACGACAAAACGAAATCTAAGTCAAGACTTAACAGAAGACATCACTCTTAGGACTCTTACATCTTTCAAAACTATACTTTGACTTCAAAACTATGCTAGAACATCATTCGATTCTTGGAACCCAGAAAAATATTTGTATCATTCAAAGTCCTAAAACATCATATGTATATTAATAATTACAATCTATGATCAAACCCTTTGAAATTCCTGAAGACACTTTAAATAATGGATAATCGAGATGATGATCCAACCACACATTACCCGCAGTCTTGCATATGAAAAGCTCTCGAAACTAAGGACATAATTTAACACGTATCCGCGTTAAATCTTTTAGCATTTATTAGCAAAAATAACTTTGCGATTCCTTTCCCAAAATAGCAAATTTTGTCACAGTTTCAGCAAGTCAACCTCGACTTTCCATTCGAAATAGCCTTATTATAACCTGTAATACATACGATTACCCTTTTGTTACCGGGGAACCTTTTATATTCCACGACATTATCAGCAGATGTACCAGCAACTCGTTACCCCTTTGGCGGAATCAACAATTGGTATTTTGAAATCTCGCAGCGTTTCTATTTCAGCAGTTATATATATATACAACGTCTATCCCCAAGAATTACATATTTCAAATGTGAAGTTTCTGAAAAATGCTCCAGCCTACGAATTAGTGCTATGAAGTTTTGGAAAAGACTGATAAAGTGGTAAAGATAGTAGACAACAATTACAGTCAGAAGTTTGACAATAAAGAATAATAGATTGGAAAAGCTCAAATGAAAAATTTGGTACTGGAAAACGGATTGAGCAAAGTATAAAGGAGGCTATGGACAAATCATAAGGACGAAATCTACCTTCAAAGAATTCAAATGATTCAGTATCTGCTGAAACCGTTAGTAAGAACCTTACTCCTTATTCTAAACCTTCATAGACAGATTTTCCGCGTCATTCTCTGATCTTAGATATTCTAAGATATCATCATATCTTTCATTATAAATATCTCCGATATTCCTGAAGATATATTCCCAACAATCCTCATAAAAAATCATTTATCTCTTCACAATATCTGCGTTACAACATAAAAGAAACTGTGTTAGTTTCTAAATTCTGAAAAATTCAAGTTTAAAATATGAATGTTTTGAAGTAGTGTTGGAAACTGAAGCATGAATTAGTATAATATAATGACACTTGATCAACGTGATTATATTACAGCAATTCATGCTGAGTTTCTAAATGGAACATGATGATTCACAGATCATAACGTCATCATGTGCCATGTTACACAACTCTTACATTCTACCCAATCTCCAAACATATTAAGAACATATCTCCTTGATAATTCTATCTTTTCGGACATTCTGGTAACTTACCAAATCAAGATCGTGCAATTACTATTTCCTTCTTAGAACATTAACTATGTTTATTTCAAAATCCATACCTACGAATTCCGGACCATTATTCGCTTGACTCGAAGTCGGGAAGAGGAAACAGAAGTATGGAACTGTTAAATATAAAAGAAAATATAAAGCTCGACAACAACAAATAAATTATAAACCGTGTATATCAATACGTATTGCAACGTAAAGGCACGGGAGAATTAACAATACTATAACCCCAAGGTAATAGTAGAAATAAATAAAATCCTCTGGTGGTAGATGAAAAAGAAGAATGACAGAGATGAAAGTTAAGAGTATATCCAGGATCAGTACTGGATGAAGCATACTGATAAATGTTTTAAAGTATGAATTGAGGGAGGAAGAATAGAAGGTATGAGTTGTAAGGAAATGAAGGGAGGTGGATTTATAGTAAAAGATCTGACAGAGCAATCAAAATAGATGATCGCATTTAAAGCGGATTCTAATTTCCTTGATTATCGAAGAATCAAATCTCATTATGAAGATTTTCCTCCAAATCTCTTGAACTTGGAAATCAATCCTATCTACGTCAAAAGATATGACGAATCTATACCTACTCATTTCACCCTTTGGTGATAGCCTCACTCGTACTCCTCACAAAAATCAAATTGCTTTATCAATACTACTTGATGATAATAAAACTCTAATTTTCAACTCGTATACGTCATGAAAACATACTTATTGTCAGCCATGACCATCCCATTCAAATTTCGGGACGAAATTTCTTTAACGGGTAGGTACTGTGACGACCCGGAAAATTTTAACTTATTTTAAACCAATTCTCTATATGATTTAATAATTTCGTCATGATAAGCAATGAATTTTGACAAGTTTTAAAACTTTTGAAATGAGTTTTATACAAACAATTGACTATCCATTTGTCCGACGATTCACGAACGTCATAACTTGTATTAATTATATACTTATGTATATATATGGATTATATCTAACTTGAATATATGATAATTAAGTATCTCATTAAATATATTAACAATGGATTATATACATAAAATGAGACTATTAACTTAAGGACTTCGAAACGATATATATATATATATATATATATATATATATATATATATATATATATATATATATATATATATATATATATATATATATATATATATAACGCTTAACGACGTTATAACTTCTAAGTTAAAATAAATATATATGTATTGTATTAAGATGTATTAATATTGGAATATACTAATACGAAAACATCATTTTCAACCTTTTATCATGGATAATGACATCCTTGTTATTACATATGACTCATGAGACATCTTTAAACACATAAACAAAATAATTTTGTATTTATACCCGTACTATACACAACTTCTGGATGTATTTACTATTCGTATATACTAATAGTAAAACATCATTTTCAACCTTTTTAATCATGGGGGAGACATGTTTAACAACTCTTAACATCTAGTATTAAACTTCTAGCTAAAATTTCAACTTGGAATCTCTTTATATCTATATACATATAACATTTTATATATCTATATCTATATCATTTCCATTTCAATTTTTATTCTAAGATTTTACTCCCTAAAAACACACACTTGAAAGCCTTTGTTCTACTACTTCAATTCAGCAAAAACACTTCAATTATAAGCCTTAAAACAACCTAAAATTATCATAAGAAAAATCAAACAAGAACACTTCGTGAAGATCATCCATTTCAAGTTTATACTTTCAATATTTTGAACCCATTTCAAAAACTCTTTGAAGATCAAGAATTATACTTCCTTTCCAGTAGCTTTATCCAAGTTGAGGTAGTAACCTTATTCATAATATTATTCGATTCATATTCATAAAGCTATCTTATTTTGAGTTATAAATTATAACAACAAGAACATAGTTTGAATGATTTCAAACTTGTTCGCAAACTAAATAGATCCTTCTAACTTGACTTTTAAAATACTTCAAGACCTGTAATATATCATAATGATATTCTAACTTAACAAGATAAAACTTGATTTTACAAAGAGCACCTTAAAACTGAATCTACATCGTTGGAGTGCAACCGGGGGCTGTTTTGGGTTGGATAATTAAAAACCATCTTAAACTTTGAATTAGAAGTTTATATTTTGGAAAAATGATATTTCTTATGAATATGTTAATATATAAAAATCTCATGGTGTAACTCAAAGTGTAAGTATTTTTGTAAAAATGATCATCTAGATGTTGTTTTTACAACGGAAATGATCACTTTCATAAGATTCACCAAAGTTTGACTTATAACCTGTGATTTCGAATGCAAACTAAGGTATTTACAGTTCATATTCATAAATAATGACTCGATCCAAGGAAGTAGCAAGTTAAACCAACAAAAACGGAGTTATATTGAAGAAACTACGGCGAAAACAAAATTGGGTATCCAAAGCTAGTTTAGCTACGAAATTAATTGGAGTAAAACTAAACTAATCATATCTTTGCTAATTAATATGATATTTTATATATATTTACTTATGATTTGATTTTATATATTTCAGGACCACACGTAAACAACACGAGAAGATTAATTATAAGACCTCATGATTGTACGCAACACGTCATTTGACAACATGGTACCATGGGTCGAGATTAATTCTGATCAATACGAATACGATGGGGTCTTTATTTATTTATTGAGCAACTAATTGTGGACCACTAACATCGGACTGCTAACTACGGACTAATAGATATTAAAAGTATTATAAGTATATATGTAACGATTATTTGAAAAGAAAATATGTTAATATATTATATATATGGTTAGGTTCGTGATATCTATCAGAGACCAAGTCGTGTTAAATATCTTCAAAGAAAAAGTGAGTATATAGTCCCACTTTTAAACTCTAAATATTTCGAGATGAGAATACATGCATTTTATGATTTACGTTATGGACACAAGTGATTAAAAATATATATTCTACGTTGAGTTGTACCACTGGCATACTTCCCTGTAACTTGGTAACTACTATTTACATGAGGTATTGTAAACGCGAATCCTGTTGATAGATCTATCGGGCCTGACAACCCCAACCGGACTGGACGACCAGTATTCAACGGTTGCACAGTACTTCGTTTCGGTGACTACACTTGGTACAGTGTAGTGAGATTTCATAATAAAGGGAATATGCGACGTTGATTAAATGTTAAGTATGGTTATCAAGTGCTCAACCACTTAGAATATTTTTATTAAAACGTTTATGTATATGAAATCTTGTGGTCTATATTTATAACGCTGCTAGCATTAAACCTATATCTCACCAACTTTATGTTGACGTTTTAAAGCATGTTTATTCTCAGGTTCCTAGAAGTCTTCCGCTGTTTGATTATATGTTAGAGAAACTATGTGCATGGAGTCATACATGTTTTATTTGAGGAAGCATTGCATTCACAAAATCATCACCGTGAATTTATTTTGACTGCATTGTCAACGGAAGTATTCTTGTAAACTGTTATTCACGGTGATTGTCTATATGTAGAAATCATCAGATGTCGAAAACATTGAATTTTAAATATTCATTTATGGTATATCTTTTCAAAAGAATGCAATGTTTATAAAACGTATCATATAGAGGTCAAATGCCTCGCGATGTAACCAACTATTGTGATTCATTTATAATCGATATGGACTTCGACCGGATGGATTAGGACGGGTTGTTTCACAACAAAAGTGTTAAGCAATCGTTTTTAAAGAAAACACGGTCGAAGTCCAGACTCACTAATGTATCCTAACAACCTTGATAAGACACACTAATGCAAATTTCTGGTTCTCTAAGACCAACGCTCGGATACCAACTGAAATGTCCCGTTCATATCGATTATAAACGTTCCATATTAATTGATTTCATTGCGAGATTTTGACATCTATATGAGACGTTTTTCAAAGACTGCATTCGTTTTTAAAACAAACCATAACCTTTATTTTATCGACAAGGTTAAAAATACACCACTTAGATTATCCAGAAATGATAATCTAAAAATATCACACTAACACACTACCAATACATATTTGTTTACAATATTAATATGTTACAACAAAATAAATCTCGAATGCAGTTTTAAACAATATTATACAAACATGCTAACACCATATCTTGTCCATATTTTAGCATGCAACAGCAGAAGCTCTTAATAATCACCTGAGAATAAACATGCTTTAAACGTCAACAAAAATGTTGGTGAGTTATAGGTTTAACCTATATATTTATCAAATCGTAATAATAGACCACAAGATTTCATATTTCAATATACATCCCATACATAGAGATAAAAATCATTCATATGGTGAACACCTGGTAACCGACCTTAACAAGATGCATATAGAATATCCCCTATCATTCCGGGACTCCCTTCGGACATGATGATTTCAAAGTACTAAAGCAACCGGTACTTTAGATGGGGTTTGTTGAACCCAATAGATCTATCTTTAGGATTCGCGTCAATTAGGGTGTCTGTGACGACCCGAAAATTTCCGACCAAATTTAAACTTAACCTTTATATGTTTCCGACACGATAAGCAGAATCTGTAATGTTGAATCTCAAAAAGTTTGGAACTACATTCAAGTAATCAATTACCCTTTGACCGTGTTCGACGATTCACGAACAATTATGTGTATATAGATATGTATATATAATATATAATATTAACTGAAAACATTATCAAAGTATCAGATATATGATACTTTACATGAACGTATTTGTTTCGATATATTTATTGACAGAATTAAGAGATAATATCAAATGATTGAATTATCAGATACATTATGATATGATTACGGGCCTATGTTATGAGGTCCACTGTGATTTAAGAAATCTATTCTTTTTGACAACATTCGGAAAATGGTAAAGTGATTTATAAGTAAGAACAAATGTGTCAATTAACGGGAACTAGACAAGGGTTAGTGGAAATTCCTGTTTAATTTCCAAGGCATGTTTTATAATATTTTCCTCGGGACCTTGATAAGATAATTATGTTAACTTTCATTTTATTTAATATGAAAATAAGAACGTGGAGTGTAAATAACTTAGATGTTGGATATCAACAAGTTAAGTAACTCGACATTTTTCATTAAGATGATTTCATACGTTTATTTAACCTTTGGACTTTATCCCATGCTTCACCAACAGACTGTAATTTAAAAACTTGAAACCTATTATGAATATATATAATTCTACTTTTCTAAAATGTTTTATGATATAATGATTTCCATTATTTTAACCTTTTAACAAAATGATTCTTAAATATATTTAGTTTTGGAAAACAAAATTATCATATTTATTTGATTTAGTTTCAAAAGTACAAAAAAAAAAACGTTTTCAGTTTAAAAAGAACTTTATTATTAAAACGTATATATCTTTTATAAATATCTAGAAACACTTTTGACAACTCATTACTTAACCAGTATGATAAAGATAACGGTATTTATATTTTATTTTATTAAATATATATAACGATTTAAATTAATATTATATATATTTATACGCGTATTATACATACATAGTTTTATACTATTACTATACTTTAACTTTGCCTTTACTTTACTTTTACTTTACTTTCACTTTAATAATTGATACTTTAATAATTCACTTTAATAATTCACTTTAATAATTCATACTTTAATAATTCACTTTAATAATTCATACTTTAATAATTCACTTTAATAATTTATTCTTTAATAATTCACTTTAATAATTCAAAAATCTATTATAAATAGAATTCAATAGGTTTCATTATTTTATAGAAACTTGAAAATATATTTCTCTAAACTCTCTCAATCGAATTACATATATATATTTACTTAGTATTATTTCAAGATATTATTAGTATACATAAAATACTACGACGGATTTATATTCAGACGATTTCAAAATAAGTTTTCAAACGGGATAGAGCTAAGGAAATTATGGGTTATAGCTATGGACGTTATGGGTATTGATCGAGGGTATTGCTCGTGAGGTCAACCTAACGTTTATCATTTTCATTGCGTCTACGTACTTTCCTGCAATATTGAATCACAATATTGATACGTTCGTGAATCCGAGACAAACCCTGCACTTGTTCAGTGCCGTCATATACATAATTGCTACGAAATACAGTATTGTGAGTTTCATTACTCCCTTTTTATATATATTTTTAGGCTGAGAATACATGCACTGTTTTATAACTGTTTTACGAAATGGACACAAGTACTAAAAACATATTCTACGTTGAGTTGTACCACTTTGCATATTTTTCCCTAATAGCTTGGTAACTAATATTTACATGTTGTAAGAGCATGTAAGCGCGAATCCTATTGATAGATCTATCGGGTTTGACAACCCCAACCGGGCTAGTCGCTCTAGTATCGTAAACGGTTGCATAGTACTTCGTTTTTACTACACTTGGTACAGTGTAGGGAGATTTCATAATAAAGGGAATATGCCACATTAATTATTAAGTATGGTTACCGAAGCGCTCAACAACTTATAGAATACTTTTATACACTTGCGAGTGTACGGATATTTATAGAAACTGAAATCTTGTGGTCTATTACTATTACGGAAATGATTGATTATGATAAACTAATGAACTCACCAACCTTTTGGTTGACACTTTAAAGCATGTTTATTCTCAGGTATTAAAAAAATCTTCCGATGTGCATTAGCTCATTTTAAGGATATTACTTGGAGTCATTCATGACATACTTTGAAAGACATTGCATTCGAGTCGTTGAGTTCATCAAGATTAATATTAAGTCAATTATAGTTGGATGTAATATGAAATGGTATGCATGTCGTCAATTTTTGATGTAAAGAAAGTTTGTCTTTTAAAAACGAATGCAATGTATGTAAAACGTATCATATAGAGGTCAAATACCTCGCGATGTAATCAACTATTGTGAATCATTTATAATGTATATGTGAAAGGAACCGTTCATATATATTATAAACGATTCACAATAGTTGATTACATCGCGAGGTATTTGACCTCTATATGGTACATTTTACAAACATTGCATTCGTTTTTAAAAGACAAACTTTCTTTACAACGAAAGTTGACGGCATGCACACCATTTGATAATACATCCAACTATAATTGACATAATAATAATCTTGATGAACTCAATGACTCGAATGCAACGTCTTTCAAAATATGCCATGAATGACTCCAAGTAATATCCTTAAAATGAGCTAATGCACAGCGAAAGATTTCTTTAATACCTGAGAATAAACATGCTTTAAAGTGTCAACCAAAAGGTTGGTGAGTTCATAGGTTTATCATAACAATCATTTCAACATATTAATAGACCACAAGATTTTCGTTTATAAATATATGTACACTCGCAAGTGTATAAAAGTATTCTATAAGTTGTAGGCACTCGGTAACAAGCCTTAACGTTCATGTTTTACCCTCTGAAGTACACCAGATCAGGTGTGTTTAAAATAACCTCGAAGTACTAAAGCATCCCATAGTCAGGATGGGGTTTGTCAGGCCCAATAGATCTATCTTTAGGATTCGCGCCTACCGTACATAGACAAGTAGTTTAATGTTACCAAGCTAAGGGTATATTTCTGGTTTAAACCCACGTAGAATTAGTTTTAGTACTTGTGCCTATTTCGTAAAACATTTATAAAAACAGCGCATGTATTCTCAGTCCCAAAAATATATATAAAAGGGAGCAAATGAAACTCACCATACTGTATTTCGTAGTAAAAATACATATAACGTCATTTAACAAGTGCAAGGTTGGCCTCGGATTCACGAACCTATATTAATTATATATATTTATATGTTGGTCAATATTTGTCTAACAATTTTTGGTCAAGTCATAGTGTACCACAATCCTAATGCTCGAGACTAATATGCAAAAGTCAACAAAAGTCAACAAAAGTCAACTTGACTCAAAATGACTTCTAAAATTTATACGTGTTTATTATATAACTTAACTATAGTCATTTTATATATTTAAATATATTTATTAGATTTTATAATAATAAAAGTCATTTATTAATAAAAATTTATATTAACGTTTATATATAATAAAATATACTTTTATATATCTTAAGTAGTAAAATTTATAAAGTTCACTTAATATCGTAAAACTATAGTGGTAAGTATTATTAATGTAATTATATTACGCGTGGTGAAAAATATCTTTGTATCCCCTATTTATTTGATAAAATAATATTGATCATAATAATAATAAGTAAAAGTTGTATTATTTTGTAATAATAATTATTATTATTCTATAACAATATTTATATTTACTAAAAATGGTATTATGATAAAATGATAATACTAACATAATAGTAATAATGATATTTTATAATAACAATGATATTTTTATTAAAATAATAACGACGATAGTAATAATAATCATTTTAACAATAATACTAAAATTCAGTTGACTATAACTTCTAATCCGTTCATCGAAACCATTCGATATCTAAATGAAAAGTTCTTAATTTTTCACTAGCTTTCCAATGACATGCATATCATATACCCTATCTCAGTAGCATATGTATTTAATTCAGGATTCAACAAACCTATCTAAGGACAATATCGAATGTACAAGCATGCATAATCCTATATACTCGAGCACTAGTCAGGGATACACTATTGATATATAAAAGTTAAGTTATGAGTGCTCACGTATCAATATTGAGATTCAATATTGCAGAACAGTACGTAGACGCAACGGAGATGATAAACACTAGATTGACCTCACGAGCATACCCATGAACCATACCCATCACCTCCATAGCTATAACCCATAATTTCCTTAGCTTCGACTCATTCAAAAAACTATTTTGAAATCACTCGGACATCACTCCGTCGTAATATTTTATGTATACTAATAATATCTTGAAATAATACAGAGCAAATATATATATATATATATATATATATGTAAATCGATTGAGAGAGTTTAGAGAAATATATTTTCAAGTTTCTATGAAATAATGAAACCTATTGAATTCTATTTATAATAGATTTTTGAATTATTAAAGTGAATTATTAAAGTATGAATTATTAAAGTGAATTATTAAAGTATGAATTATTACAGTGAATTATTAAAGTATGAATTATTAAAGTATGAATTATTAAAGTGAATTATTAAAGTTAAAGTAAAGTAAAAGTAAAGTAAAGGTAAAGTTAAAGTATAGTAAAAGTATAAAAACTATGTATGTATAATACGCGTATAAATATATATAATATTAATTTAAATCGTTATATATATTTAATGAAATAAAATATAAATATCGTTATATTTATTATACTGGTTAAGTAATGAGTTGTCAAAAGTGATTCTAGATATTTATAAAAGTTATATACGTTTTAATAATAAAGTTCTTTTTAAACTGAAAATATTTTTGTACGTTTGAAAATAGATTAATAGAATATTATGGAAACCAATTTTCCACTAGCTTTTGTCTAACTTTCGTAAATGACACTTTTTATTTTTAATTATAAATAGCTTTACAAATTATTCCGAATATCGTTAAGAGGAATAGATTTTCTCAAATCATAGTGGACCTCTCAACAGAGACTTGTAATCATAATTCAATGTTTCTGATAATTCAATCATTTAATATATATATATTTTTTTATTTCGTTGATAATCATATTGAAACAAATACGTTCATATAAAGCATTATACATTTAAATACTTTGTTGACATTTTCAATTTATAACATATACACATATACATACATATTCATATATGTTCATTTAATGGTTCGTGAATCATTGGAATTTGGTCGAGGTTTAAATGAATGTATAAACATAGTTTAAAATCCTTGAGATTTAACTTAACAAACTTTGCTTATCATGTCAGAATAATATAAAGATTAAAGTTTAAATTTGGTCAGAAATTTCCGGGTCGTCACAGTACCTACCCGTTAAAGAAATTTCGTCCCCGAAATTTGATAGAGGTCGTCATGACTAGCAATGAGAATGTTATTATAACGATTATAGAGTTTTATCATGTTCAAGAAGAATGGATAAAATAATTCGATTACTCGAAGCGTGTGAGTGAAGTTATCATAAATGAATGAAATAAGATAATAGTGATTCGTCGTATCTTTTGACGTCATCACGATTGATCTCCGAAATGAAAATCTTTGTAATCTATATTGGATTTGATTATTCGGCGATTAAGGAAATTATGATCCTCTTCGAATTAATGCGATAATCCATTTTGATTTCTCTGTCGGATATTTCACTATAAATCCACCTCATTTGTTTTCTTACAACTCACACCTTCTCAACTCATATTTTAAAGTATTTGTCAATATGCTTCATCCAGTGCTGATTCTCGATATACTCCTCACTTTCATATCTGTCGCTCTTCTTTTTCATCTGCCTCCGGAAGAATCTATTTACTTCTACTATACTCTTGGTTTTATAGTGTTTTTAGTTCTCCCGTGTCTTTATATTGCTATATGCATTGATATATACGGTTTGTGATTTCTGGGTTGTTGTTGGGTTTTATATCTTCCCTTATATTTCAAAGTCCTTGCTTCTTCTATAATCATTGTCATCCACAGTTAATGCTCTCTTCTATTTGCTATGATTTATACTCTCATTTCTAGTTCGGAGCTTTGTCCTTTCGTTTCTTCTTCTTGCGATTAAGCACTGCTTGTAATAGTCCAGAATTCGCAGATATAAATTTCGGAATGAACATTGTTATTGTTCTAGGAAGAAAATTGTAATGGCACGATCTTGACTTGTCAAATTACCAGAATACTTCGGAAAAGGCCGAATCATCAAGAAATATTTTCTTGATATTTAGAGATCAAAGAGAATACAAGAGTCGTGTAACATAGCACATGATGACGTTATGATCTGTGAATCATCATGTTCCATTTAGAAACTCAGCATGAATTACTGTAATATAATCACGTTGATCAAGTGTCATTATATTATACTAACTCATGCTTCAGCTCCCAACACTTCTTCAAGAATATTCCTATTTTAAATTCAATTTTTTTTTTAGAATTTAGAAACTAACACAGTTTCTTTTTATGTTGTAACGCAGATATTGCGAAGAGATAAAAGATTTCAGATAAGAATAGTTGTGAAAATATCTTCAGAAATATCGAAGATATTATAATAAAAGATACGATAATATGGATGATGAAGAAGATTTGTCTGTGAAGGTTTAGAATAAGAAGTAAGGTGTTTGCTAACGATTTCAGTAGACACTGAATCATTTGGATCCTTTGAAGGCAGGTTTAGTCTTTGAGATTTATCCACAGCCTCCTTCATGGTCTGCTCAATCCATTTTCCAGTTTCAAACCTTCTCTTTTTCTCAGCTTTACCACCATACTATTCTTTATCATCAAACTTTTGACTGTTAAAGTCGTTTACAGTTTTTGCTGCTTCATCAGCATTTTTCCAATTTCGGAGAACTAGTTCATATTTTGGGATGTTTTTCAGAAAATTCACATCGAA
Organism: Rutidosis leptorrhynchoides; assembly: GCF_046630445.1. NCBI lineage: Eukaryota > Viridiplantae > Streptophyta > Magnoliopsida > Asterales > Asteraceae > Rutidosis > Rutidosis leptorrhynchoides. The sequence continues at coordinate 277,602,000 of NC_092340.1, read as the reverse complement.
GTATGTAAGTCTAGGAGATAGACGTTATATGTATAACTTTTGACGTAAAATTGTCGCGAAATTCAAAATACTGATTGCTAATTCCCAGTAGTTGGTGTGACAATTATTGTTACAGGATGTAGGTGAGTACATGATGGGGTTTTAATGAATAAGTATAGTGGCTTTTCGGAGAGGCTTAAGTCGAAGGTTAATGAAGTTGTTGATAAGTTTACTGCTAATGTGGCGAGATATGAAAGGTTCCCCAGTAACAATGATGAAGGGGTAATTGTTATAATAAGGTTTATTCGTATAAATAAATGAAGGTGATTTGCTGGAGCTGTGACAAAACTGTCTATTTTGGAAAGAGAATGAAAAATTATATTTGGTAATAAATATCAAAGGATCTGACACGGATACGTGTTAAACTATAACTTGGTTTCAAGAGCTTTTCAGATGCATGACAGTGGGTAATATGTGGTTGGATCATCATCTCGCATGTCTTTAGGAATTTTGAAGTGTTTGAACACATATTGTAATTGTTAATATACATATGATGTTCTAAGATTTTGAATGATACAAATATTTTTGTGAGTTCCATGAATAGAAATGAGGTTCTAGGACAGTTTTGAAGTCAAAGTATAGTTTTGAAAGATGTAGGAATCTAAGAGTGATGATTTCGATTATATCTTGAATCGAATTATGAGATTTCAAAATTAGAATATGTAATTAGATTTTGAATGAGTATGGTTGTTTTGATTTCTATAAAAGAATGTATATTGTTGTGAAAATAGGGAGTATAATGGATGATTTGCTGAATCAGATTCGAAGAATGTAACATATTAATTGTGAATTTATATATCTCTCGGGTATTACCTACCCGTTAAAAAAATTTCACAATTAATATTTTGTACAAAAGAATTTTATTACAGTCTTTATGGAAATATATATGTGTATATTTCTTCAGATGTAATATTGATTTAATGAGTTAATATTAAATTAAACTCATTTGATTTATGGTTAAGGCTAGGATAGATAATTTCTAAACTTTAGAAATTACATAATTGTCGTAGAATGTTTCTCCAATGAAGTTATGAATCAATACTTCATCGTTGTGGTATTCCTTGGTATCTACATGGCGTATGACGTCGATGCTCGTGGGACAGATTGTGTAGTTGAGGTTTGCGATGCGGTTGTTGTTGGTGGTGGTAATGGTACTGTTGATGTTGTTGATGGTGGTACTAGTTATACTGCTGGTGCTGCTGCTGGTGTTTGTAACCTTTGCACCATATTCTCCAAAGCCACTACCCGAGCGCGAAGCTCGTTGACTTCTTCTATTACACCGGGGTGATTGTCGGTTCGGATGAGCGGATAAATAAGATCTAGAATTTGGTGTAGTATATAATCATGACGAGATACTCTGGAAATGAGAGAGAAAATGGTGTTTCGGACAGGTTCGTCGGTAAGTGCTTCAGGTTCATTGCCAAGAGGGAAATGTGGTGGATGAAAGGGATCACCTTCTTCTTGTCTCCAATGGTTAAGTAGATTACGAACTCATCCCCAATTCATCCAGAATAGATGATGGCTAATTGGTTGATCCATTCCGGTCACGCTGCTTTCGGAGCTCATGTGGAAATCCATATCGGCATAGCTGTCGGAATCCGAGGAACTCGAACTGGTTGAGAGATCCATCTTGTATGATCAGGGAAAGAATTTTTGGTATGAAATAGATTGTAGAATTTAGATTTGGTATTCTTCAATACATAATTTACATATGTATATATAATACCAAAATCCCATAAATTACGGAGGAATTTACGTGATATGTCAGGCAAAGTTTACAGTAACAGATACGCTAAGATATGGATTAGCAGATACGCTAAGATATGAATTTTGTCTATACACTATTTATGTAATCAATGCAGTAAGACGTGTCTAGACTAAGAATGATAAGCAGGCAATTCCGACAAAAATGATAAGCAAAAATTTTGACATGCAGACACGGTCGAAGTCCAGGCTCACTAATGCATCCTAATGACTATCAGTTAGACACACTAATGCAGACCTGGTTCGCTAAGACCACCGCTCTGATACCAACTGAAAGGACCCGTTCATATATATTATAAACGATTCACAATAGTTGATTACATCGCGAGGTATTTGACCTCTATATGGTACATTTTACAAACATTGCATTCGTTTTTAAAAGACAAACTTTCTTTACAACAAAAGTTGACGGCATGCACACCATTTGATAATACATCCAACTATAATTGACATAATAATAATCTTGATGAACTCAATGCCTCGAATGCAACATCTTTCAAAATATGCCATGAATGACTCCAAGTAATATCCTTAAAATGAGCTAATGCACAGCGGAAGATTTCTTTAATACCTGAGAATAAACATGCTTTAAAGTGTCAACCAAAAGGTTGGTGAGTTCATAGGTTTATCATAACAATCATTTCAACATATTAATAGACCACAAGATTTTCGTTTATAAATATATGTACACTCGCAAGTGTATAAAAGTATTCTATAAGTTGTAGGCACTCGGTAACAAGCCTTAACGTTCATGTTTTACCCTCTGAAGTACACCAGATCAGGTGTGTTTAAAATAACCTCGAAGTACTAAAGCATCCCATAGTCAGGATGGGGTTTGTCAGGCCCAATAGATCTATCTTTAGGATTCACGCCTACCGTACATAGACAAGTAGTTTAATGTTACCAAGCTAAGGGTATATTTCTGGTTTAAACCCACGTAGAATGAGTTTTAGTACTTGTGCCTATTTCGTAAAACATTTATAAAAACAGCGCATGTATTCTCAGTCCCAAAAATATATATAAAAGGGAGCAAATGAAACTCACCATACTGTATTTCGTAGTAAAAATACATATAACGTCATTTAACAAGTGCAAGGTTGGCCTCGGATTCACGAACCTATATTAATTATATATATTTATATGTTGGTCAATATTTGTCTAACAATTTTTGGTCAAGTCATAGTGTACCACAATCCTAATGCTCGAGACTAATATGCAAAAGTCAACAAAAGTCAACTTGACTCAAAATGACTTCTAAAATTTATACGTGTTTATTATATAACTTAACTATAGTCGTTTTATATATTTAAATATATTTATTAGATTTTATAATAATAAAAGTCATTTATTAATAAAAATTTATATTAACGTTTATATATAATAAAATATACTTTTATATATCTTAAGTAGTAAAATTTATAAAGTTCACTTAATATCGTAAAACTATAGTGGTAAGTATTATTAATGTAATTATATTACGCGTGGTGAAAAATATCTTTGTATCCCCTATTTATTTGATAAAATAATATTGATCATAATAATAATAAGTAAAAGTTGTATTATTTTGTAATAATAATTATTATTATTCTATAACAATATTTATATTTACTAAAAATGGTATTATGATAAAATGATAATACTAACATAATAGTAATAATGATATTTTATAATAACAATGATATTTTTATTAAAATAATAACGACGATAGTAATAATAATCATTTTAACAATAATACTAAAATTCAGTTGACTATAACTTCTAATCCGTTCATCGAAACCATTCGATATCTAAATGAAAAGTTCTTAATTTTTCACTAGCTTTCCAATGACATGCATATCATATACCCTATCTCAGTAGCATATGTATTTAATTCAGGATTCAACAAACCTATCTAAGGACAATATCGAATGTACAAGCATGCATAATCCTATATACTCGAGCACTAGTCAGGGATACACTATTGATATATAAAAGTTAAGTTATGAGTGCTCACGTATCAATATTGAGATTCAATATTGCAGAACAGTACGTAGACGCAACGGAGATGATAAACACTAGATTGACCTCACGAGCATACCCATGAACCATACCCATCACCTCCATAGCTATAACCCATAATTTCCTTAGCTTCGACTCATTCAAAAAACTATTTTGAAATCACTCGGACATCACTCCGTCGTAATATTTTATGTATACTAATAATATCTTGAAATAATACAGAGCAAATATATATATATATATATATATATATATGTAAATCGATTGAGAGAGTTTAGAGAAATATATTTTCAAGTTTCTATGAAATAATAAAACCTATTGAATTCTATTTATAATAGATTTTTGAATTATTAAAGTGAATTATTAAAGTATGAATTATTAAAGTGAATTATTAAAGTATGAATTATTACAGTGAATTATTAAAGTATCAATTATTAAAGTATGAATTATTAAAGTGAATTATTAAAGTTAAAGTAAAGTAAAAGTAAAGTAAAGGTAAAGTTAAAGTATAGTAATAGTATAAAAACTATGTATGTATAATACGCGTATAAATATATATAATATTAATTTAAATCGTTATATATATTTAATGAAATAAAACATAAATATCGTTATATTTATTATACTGGTTAAGTAATGAGTTGTCAAAAGTGATTCTAGATATTTATAAAAGTTATATACGTTTTAATAATAAAGTTCTTTTTAAACTGAAAATGTTTTTGTACGTTTGAAAATAGATTAATAGAATATTATGGAAACCAATTTTCCACTAGCTTTTGTCTAACTTTCGTAAATGACACTTTTTATTTTTATTTATAAATAGCTTTACAAATTATTTCGAATATCGTTAAGAGGAATAGATTTTCTCAAATCATAGTGGACCTCTCAACAGAGACTTGTAATCATAATTCAATGTTTCTGATAATTCAATCATTTAATATATATATATTTTTTTTTATTTCGTCGATAATCATATTGAAACAAATACGTTCATATAAAGCATTATACATTTAAATACTTTGTTGACATTTTCAATTTATAACATATACACATATACATACATATTCATATATGTTCATTTAATGGTTCGTGAATCATTGGAATTTGGTCGAGGTTTAAATGAATGTATAAACATAGTTTAAAATCCTTGAGATTTAACTTAACAAACTTTGCTTATCATGTCAGAATAATATAAAGATTAAAGTTTAAATTTGGTCAGAAATTTCCGGGTCGTCACAATATGAATGGGTCCTTTTAGTTGGTATCAGAGCGGTGGTCTTAGCGAACCAGGTCTTGCATTAGTGTGTCTAACTGATAGTTGTTAAGATGCATTAGTGAGTCTGGACTTCGACCGTGTCTGCATGTCAAAAGTTTTGCTTATCATTTTTAGTCAGAAATCATCTTCTTACCATCCTTAGGAAATTACCTGCTTATCATTCTTAAGTCTAGACGCGTTTTCCTACATTTATTGCTTAATAGTGTATAGACGAATTCTTATCTTAGCATATCTGTTACTGTGAACTTTGACTGACATCTTTCAAAGATTCCTCCGTAATTTATGGGATTTTGGTATTATATATACATATGTAAATTATGTATTGAAGAATACCAAATCTAAATTCTACAATCTATTTCATACTAAAAATTCTTTCCCTGATCATACAAGATGGATCCCTCAACCAGTTCGAGTTCCTCGGATTCCGACAGCTATGCCGATATGGATTTCCACATGAGCTCCGAAAGCAGCGTGACCGAAATGGATCAACCAATTAGCCATCATCTATTCTGGATGAATTGGGGATGGGTTCGTAATCTACTTAACCATTGGAGACAAGAAGAAGACGATCCCTTTCATTCACCACATTGCCCTCTTGGCAATGAACCTGAAGCACTTACCGACGAACCTGTCTGAAACAACATTTTCTCTCTCATTTCCAGAGTATCTCGTCATGATTATATACTACACCAAATTCTAGATCTTATTTATCCGCTCGTCCGAACCGACTATCACCCCGGTGTAATAGAAGAAGTCAACGAGCTTCGTGCTCGGGTAGTGGCTTTGGAGAATATGGTGCAAAGGTTACAAACACCAGCAGCAGCACCAGCAGCATAACCAGTACCACCATCAATAACATCAACAGTACCATTACCACCACCAACAACAACCGCATCGAAAACCTCAACTTCACAATCTGTCCTATGAGCATCGACGTCATACGCCATGTAGATACCAAGGAATACCACAACGATGAAGTATTGATTCATAACTTCATTGGGGAAATATTCTACGGCGATTATGTAATTTCTAAAGTTTAGAAATTATCTATCCTAGCCTTAACCATAAATCAAATGAATTTAATTTAATATTATCTCATTAAATCTATATTACATCTGAAGAAATATACACATATATATTTCCATAAAGATTGTCATAAAATTCTTTTGTTCAAAATATTAATTGTGAAATTTTTTTAACGGGTAGGTAATACCCGAGAGATATATAAATTCACAATTAATATGTTACATTCTTCGAATTTGATTCAACAAATCATCCATTATACTCCCTACTTTCACAACAATATACATTCTTTTATATAAATCAAAACAACCATACTCATTCAAAATCTAATTACATATTCTGATTTTGAAATCTCAGAATTCGATTCAAGATATAATCGAAATCGTCACTCTTAGATTCCTACATCTTTCAAAACTATATTTTGACTTCAAAACTGTCGTAGAACCTCATTTCTATTCATGGAACTTACAAAAATATGTGTATCATTCAAAATCTTAGAACATCATATGTATATTAACAATTACAATATGTGTTCAAACACTTCGAAATTACTAAAGACATGCCAGATGATGATCCAACCACATATTACCCACTGTCATGCACCTGAAAAGCTCTCGAAACCAAAGTTATAGTTTAACATGTATCCGTGTCAGATACTTTGATATTTATTACCAAATATAATTTTTCAATCTCTTTCCAAAATAGACAGTTTTGTCACAGCTCCAGCAAATCACCTTCATTTGTTTATACGAATAAACCTTATTATAACAATTACCCCTTCATCATTGTTACCGGGGAACCTTTCATATCTCGCCACATTAGCAGTAAACTTATCAACAACTTCATTAACCTTCGACTTAAGCCTCTTCGAAAAGCCACTATACTTATTCATTAAAACCCCATCATGTACTCACCTACATCCTATAACAATAATTGTCACACCAACTACTGGGAATTAGCAATCAGTATTTTGAATTTCGCGACAATTTTACGTCAAAAGTTATATATACACATATAACGTCTATCTCCTAGACTTACATACTTTGAATGTGAATTTTCTGAAAAACATCCCAAACTATGAACTAGTTCTCCGAAATTGGAAAAATGCTGATGAAGCAGCAAAAACTGTAAACGACTTTAACAGTCAAAAGTTTGATGATAAAGAATAGTATGGTGGTAAAGCTGAGGAAAAGAGAAGGTTTGAAACTGGAAAACGGATTGAGCAGACCATGAAGGAGGCTATGGACAAATCACAAAGATAAACCTGCATTCAAAGGATCCAAATGATTCAGTATCTTCTGAAATCGTTAGCAAACACCTTACTTCTTATTCTAAACCTTCACAGACAATCGTTAGCAAACACCTTACTTCTTATTCTAAACTTTCACAGACAAATCTTCTTCATCATCCATCTATGTTAAGAATTCTAAGATATTATCGTATCTTTTATTATAAATATCTTCGATATTCCTGAAGATATTTTCACAACTATTCTTATCCGAAATCTTTTATCTCTTCGCAATATCTGCGTTACAACATAAAAAGAAACTGTGTTAGTTTCTAAATTCTGAAGAAAAAAAAATCGAATTTAAAATAGGAATGTTTTTGAAGTAGTGTTGGGAACTGAAGCATGAGTTAGTATAATATAGTGACACTTGATCAACGTGATTATATTACAGTAAGTCATGCTGAGTTTCTAATGGAATGTGATGATTCACAGAACATACCGTCATCATGTACTATTTACACGACTCTTACATTCTACCCAATTTCTAAACATATTAAGAACATATCATCATGATAGCTCTATATTTTTAGATATTCTGGTAATTTACCAAATCAAGATCGTGCCATTACGATTTTCTTCTTGGAACATTAACTATGTTCATCCAAAAATTCATATCTACGAATTCTGGACCATTATCCGCTTGAATTAAGGTCGGGAAGAGAAAACGAAAGCATGAAGCTCCGAAATATAATGGAGAATATAAAGCCCAATAACAACCCCGAAATTACAAACCGTGTATATCAATGCGTATAGTAATATAAAGACACTGGAGAATGAAAAACACAATAACCCCAAGGTAATGGTAGAAGAAAATAACTTCCTCCGGTGGTAGATGAAAAAGAAGAATGACAGATATGAAAGTTAAGAGTATATCAAGAATCAATACTGGATGAAGCATATTAATGAATGCTTTAAAGTATTAATTGGGGAGGAAGACTAGAAGGTGTGAGATGTGGAAATAAAGAAACGAAGGGGGTGGATTTATAGTAAAATATCAGACAGAGAAATCGAGACTGATTATCGAATTTAATCAAAGAAGATCCTGATTTCCTTAATCGCCGAAGAACCAAATCTTATTGCAAAGATTTTCTTTAAATCCCATGAATTCCGAAAATCAATCATAACTACATCATCAGTTAAAACGAATATACGTTTACTCATTTCAATCTCTTGCGATAGCTTCACTTATACTCTTCGCGTAATCAAATTGTTTTATCTATATTACTCAATGATGATAAAACTCTATTTATCAACTCATATTCGTCATGAAAACATTTTTATAGTTAGCCATGACGACCTCGATCAAATTTCGGAATGAAATTTCTTTAACTGGTAGGTACTGTGACGACCCGGAAATTTCCGACCAAATTTAAACTTAACCTTTATATGTTTCTGACACGATAAGCAGAATTTGTAATGTTGAATCTCAAAAAGTTTGGAACTACATTCATGTAATCAATTACCCTTTGACCGTGTTCGACGATTCACGAACAATTATGTGTATATAGATATGTATATATAATATATAATATTAACTGAAAACATTTACAAAGTATTAGATATATGATACTTTACATGAACGTATTTGTTTCGATATATTTATAGACAGAATTAAGAGATAATATCAAATGATTGAATTATCAGATACATTATGATATGATTACGGGCCTATGTTATGAGGTCCACTGTGATTTAAGAAATCTATTCTTTTTGACAACATTCGGAAAATGGTAAAGTGATTTATAAGTAAGAACAAATGTGTCAATTAACGGGAACTAGACAAGGGTTAGTGGAAATTCCTGTTTAATTTCCAAGGCATGTTTTATAATATTTTCCTCGTGACCTTGATAAGATAATTATGTTAACTTTCATTTTATTTAATATGAAAATAAGAACGTGGAGTGTAAATAACTTAGATGTTGGATATCAACAAGTTAAGTAACTCGATATTTTTCATTAAGATGATTTCATACGTTTATTTAACCTTTGGACTTTATCCCATGCTTCACCAATAGACTGTAATTTAAAAACTTGAAATCTATTATGAATATATATAATTTTACTTTTCTAAAATGTTTTATGATATAACGATTTCCATTATTTTAACCTTTTAACAAAATGATTCTTAAATATATTTAGTTTTGGAAAACAAAATTATCATATTTATTTGATTTAGTTTCAAAAGTACAAAAAAAAAACGTTTTCAGTTTAAAAAGAACTTTATTATTAAAACGTATATATCTTTTATAAATATCTAGAACCACTTTTGACAACTCATTACTTAACCAGTATGATAAAGATAACGATATTTATATTTTATTTTTTTAAATATATATAATGATTTAAATTAATATTATATATATTTATATGCGTATTATACGTACATAGTTTTATACTATTACTATATTTTAACTTTACCTTTACTTTATTTTTACTTTACTTTCACTTTAATAATTCACTTTAATAATTCATACTTTAATAATTCACTTTAATAATTCATACTTTAATAATTCACTTTAATAATTCATACTTTAATAATTCACTTTAATAATTCATAATTTAATAATTCACTTTAATAATTCAAAAATCTATTATAAATAGAATTCAATAGGTTTCATTATTTCATAGAAACTTAAAAATATATTTCTCTAAACTCTCTCAATCGAATTACATATATATATTTACTTAGTATTATTTCAAGATATTATTAGTATACATAAAATACTACGACGGAGTTATATTCAGACGATTTCAAAATAAGTTTTCAAACGGGATAGAGCTAAGGAAATTATGGGTTATAGCTATGGACGTTATGGGTATTGATCGAGGGTATTGCTCGTGAGGTCAACCTAACGTTTATCATTTTCATTGCGTCTACGTACTTTCCTGCAATATTGAATCACAATATTGATACGTTCGTGAATTCGAGACAAACCCTGCACTTGTTCAGTGCCGTCATATACATAATTGATACGAAATACAGTATTGTGAGTTTCATTACTCCCTTTTTATATATATTTTTGGGCTGAGAATACATACACTGTTTTATAACTGTTTTACGAAATGGACACAAGTACTAAAAACATATTCTACGTTGAGTTGTACCACTTTTCATTTTTTTTCCCTAATAGCTTGGTAACTAATATTTACATGTTGTAAGAGCATGTAAGCGCGAATTCTATTGATAGATCTATCGGGTTTGACAACCCCAACCGGGCTAGTCGCTCTAGTATCGTAAACGGTTGCATAGTACTTCGTTTTTACTACACTTGGTACAGTGTAGGGAGATTTCATAATAAAGGGAATATGCCACATTAATTGTTAAGTATGGTTACCGAAGCGCTCAACAACTTATAGAATACTTTTATACACTTGCGAGTGTACGGATATTTATAGAAACTGAAATCTTGTGGTCTATTACTATTACGAAAATGATTGATTATGATAAACTAATGAACTCACCAACCTTTTGGTTGACACTTTAAAGCATGTTTATTCTCAGGTATTAAAGAAATCTTCCGCTGTGCATTAGCTCATTTTAAGGATATTACTTGGAGTCATTCATGACATACTTTGAAAGACGTTGCATTCGAGTCATTGAGTTCATCAAGATTAATATTAAGTCAATTATAGTTGGATGTAATATGAAATGGTATGCATGTCGTCAATTTTTGATGTAAAGAAAGTTTGTCTTTTAAAAACAAATGCAATGTTTGTAAAACGTATCATATAGAGGTCAAATACCTCGCGATGTAATCAACTATTGTGAATCATTTATAATGTATATGAACGGGTCCTTTCAGTGTCTGTTCCCTAATTCTTAGATTACCAGACTAAAAAAGGGCATATTCAGTTTAATAATTCAACCATAGAATGTAGTTTCACGTACTTGTATCTATTTTGTAAAACATTTATAAAACTGCATGTATTCTCATCCCAAAAATGTTAGATTTAAAAAGTGGGACTATAACTCACTTTCACAGATTTTTACTTCGTCGGGAAGTAAGACTTGGCCACTGGTCGATTCACGAACCTATAACAAATATGTACATATATATTAAAGTATGTTCAAAATATATTTACAATATTTTTAATACGTTTTAATGTTTTAAGTTTATTAAGTCAGCTGTCTTCGTTAGTAACCTACAACTAGTTGTCCATAGTTAGATGTATAGAAATAAATCGATATATAATATATTGAATCAATCCACGACCCAGTGTATACACGTCTCAGGCTAGATCACAACTCAAAGTATATATATTTTTGGAATCAACCTCAATCCTGTATAGCTAACTCCAACATTACTACATATAGAGTGTCTATGGTTGTTCCAAATAATATATATAGATGGGTCGATATGATATGTCAAAACATTTGCATAGGTGTCTATGGTATCCTAAGATTATATAATATATTAGAATACATGTATAATACAATATAAGTTAGCTAGGATATGATTAATATAGATTTGTTACCATTTTCACGTAGCTACAACAAGAAAAATTATCCAATCTTGTTTTACCCATAACTTCTTCGTTTTAAATCCGTTTTGAGTGTTTCAAGTTGCTATGATTTCATATTGAACTTAAGTTTATGAGTCTAAACAGAAAAAGTATAAGTTTATAGTCGGAAATACAGGTTACAATTCATTTTTGTAAAGGTAGTCATTTCAGTCGAAAGAACGACGTCTAGATGACCATTTTGGAAAACATACTTCCACTTTGAGTTTAACCATGATTTTTGGATATAGTTTCATGTTCATAAGAAAAATCATTTTCCCAGAAGAACAACTTTTAAATCAAAGTTTATAATAGTTTTTAATTAACTAACCCAAAACAGCCCGAGGTGTTACTACGACGACGTATATCCGATTTTACGATGTTTTTCGTGTTTTTCGGTTTAAATCATTAAGTTAGCATATCATATAGATATAGAACATGTGTTTAGTTGATTTTAAAAGTCAAGTTAGAAGAATTAACTTGAATTAACTAAACTATGTTCTAGTGATTACGAGTTTAAACCTTCGAATAAGATAGTTTTATATATATGAATCGAATGATGTTATGAACATCATTACTACCTCAAGTTTAGTAGGTAAACCTACTGGAAGTGACAAGAAATGATCTAGCTTCAAAGGATCTTGGATGGCTTGAAAGTTCTTGAAGTAGGATCATGACACAAAAACAAGTTCAAGTAAGATTTTTACTCGAATTAAGATAGTTTATAGTTATAGAAATTGAATCAAAGTTTGAATATAAATATTACCTTGAATAAGAAATATGACCTACTGTAAATAAAAAAGGTTTCTCGATCTTAGATGATTACTTGGAATGGATTAGAAAGCTTGGAAGTAAACTAGTAAACTTGAAAGGACTTTCGAAGTGTTCTTGAAGTGTTCTTCCTAAGATGATTATAGCTTGATTCTTGAAGTAATTTTTGATGAAGATGATGATTAGCTACTGTAAAAATTCGTTCATAAGTGTGTGTGTGTGTGTGTGTGTGTTGAGAGAGAATTAGAAATAGAATTGGAAGTGAAATAGAGTGAATGATGAGTGGTAAGTGGTGAGTGGTGAGTGGGGTTAAAAGGAGTTTTAGTTAGTTGACTAGTTCATGGTAGAAGTTAAAATTGATTAGTCATGCATGAAATAATCAAGAGTGGAATCCCATGCTAGTTTCTATTAGTATATACCCATAGTAAGTACGTCTAGAAGCTGTGTATAATACGGGTATGAATACGACTAGAATTCTTGATGAAAAAAAAGAATGAGTATGTAACTGTAACCATTTTCGTTAAGTATGAGTGTTTTGATATATGTCTTGAAATCTTCCAAAAGTATATTAATACATCTAAATACACTACATGTATATACATTTTAACTGAGTCGTTAAGTCATCGTTAGTCGTTACATGTAAGTGTTGTTTTGAAACCTTTAAGTTAACGATCTCATTTAATGTTGTTAACCCATTGTTTATTATATCTAATGAGATGTTAAATTATTGTATTATAATGATATTATGATATATTAATATATATTAATATGATATATATACATTTAAATGTCGTTACAACGATAATCGTTACATATATGTCTCGTTTCGAAATCCTTAAGTTAATAGTCTTGTTTTTATGTATGTAACTCATTGTTAATATACTTATGGAGATAATTACTTATCATAATCTCATGTTAACTATATGTATATCCATATATATATCGTCATGTCGTTTTTACAAGTTTTAACGTTTGTGAATCGCTGGTCAACTTGGGTGGTCAATTGTGTACATGAAACTCATTTCAATTAATCAAGTCTTAAAAAGTTTGATTGGTTAACATGTTGGAAACACTTAATCATGTAAAAATCAATTTCATTTAATATATATAAAAATGGAAAAGTTCGGGTCACTACAGTACCTACCCGTTAAATAAATTTCGTCCCGAAATTTTAAGCAGTTGGAGGTGTTGTCGTATCTTCTGGAAATAAGTGCGGGTATTTCTTCTTCATCTGATCTTCTCGTTCCCAGGTGTACTCAGGTCCTCTATGAGCATTCCATCGAACCTTAACAATTGGTATTTTGTTTTGCTTAAGTCTTTTAACCTCAAGATCCATTATTTCGACGGGTTCTTCGATGAATTGAAGTTTTTCGTTGATTTGGATTTCGTATAATGGAATAGTGAGATCTTCTTTAGCAAAACATTTCTTCAAATTCGAGACGTGGAAAGTGTTATGTACAGCCGCGAGTTGTTGAGGTAACTCAAGTCGGTAAGCTACTGGTCCGACACGATCAATAATCTTGAATGGTCCAATATACCTTGGATTTAATTTCCCTCGTTTACCAAATCGAACAACACCTTTCCAAGGTGCAACTTTAAGCATGAACATCTCTCCAATTTCAAATTCTATATTTTTTCTTTTAATGTCAGCGTAGCTCTTTTGTCGACTTTGGGCGGTTTTCAACCGTTGTTGAATTTGGATGATCTTCTCGGTAGTTTCTTGTATTATCTCCGGACCCGTAATCTGTCTATCCCGCACTTCACTCTAATAAATCGGAGACCTGCACTTTCTACCATAAAGTGCTTCAAACGGTGCCATCTCAATGCTTGAATGGTAACTGTTGTTGTTGGAAAATTCTGCTAACGGAAGGTGTCGATCCCAACTGTTTCCGAAATCAATAACACATGCTCGTAGCATGTCTTCAAGCGTTTGTATCATCCTTTCGCTCTGCCCATCAGTTTGTGGATGATAGGCAGTACTCATGTCTAGACGAGTTCCTAATGCTTGCTGTAATGTCTGCCAGAATCTTGAAATAAATCTTCCATCCCTATAAGAAATAATAGAGATTGGTATTCCATCTCTGGAGACGACTTCCTTCAAATACAATCGTGCTAACTTCTCCATCTTGTCATATTATTTTATTGGCAAGAAGTGTGCTAATTTTGTAAGACGATCAACTATTACCCAAATAGTATCAAAACCACTTGCAGTCCTTGGCAATTTAGTGATGAAATCCATGGTAATGTTTTCCCATTTCCATTTCGGGATTTCGGGTTGTTGAAGTAGACTTGATGGTTTCTGATGCTCCGCTTAGACCTTAGAACACGTCAAACATTCTCCTACATATTTAGCAACATCAGCTTTCATATCCGGCCACCAAAATGTTTCTTGAGATCCTTGTACATCTTCCCCGTTCCAGGATGTATTAAGTATATGGTTTTATGAGCTTCTCTAAGTACCATTTCTCGCATATCTCCAAATTTTGGTACCCAAATTCTTTCAGCCCTATACCGGGTTCCGTCTTCCCGAATATTAAGATGCTTCTCCGATCCTTTGGGTATTTCATCCTTTAAATTTCCCTCTTTTAAAACTCCTTGTTGCGCCTCCTTTATTTGAGTAGTAAGGTTAGTGTGAATCATTATATTCATAGCTTTTACTCGAATGGGTTCTCTGTCCTTTCTGTTCAAGGCGTCGGCTACCACATTTTCCTTCCCCGGGTGGTAGCGAATCTCAAAGTCGTAATCATTCAACAATTCAATCCATCTGCGCTGTCTCATGTTTAGTTGTTTCTGATTAAATATGTGTTGAAGACTTTTGTGATCGGTATATATAATACTTTTGACCCCATATAAGTAGTGCCTCCAAGTCTTTAATGCAAAAACAACCGCGCCTAATTCCAAATCATGCGTCGTATAATTCTGCTCGTGAATCTTCAATTGTCAAGATGCATAAGCAATTACTTTCGTTCGTTGCATTTATATCACAAAATCATCGTTCCCTTCAAGTAATGACAATATAGGTGCGGTAGTTAACTTTTTCTTCAACAATTGAAACGCTTTCTCCTGCTCATCCTTCCGTTCAAATTTCTTCCCTTTATGCGTTAATGCAGTCAAGGGTTTTGCTATTTTGGAAAAATCTTAGATGAACCTTCTGTAGTAACCAGCCAGTCCTAAAAATTGGCGTATATGCTTCGGAGTTTTTGGGGTTTTCCACTTTTCAACGGTTTCAATCTTTGCCGGATCCACTTGAATACCTTCTTTGTTCACTATGTGACCGAGGAATTGAACTTCTTCCAACCAAAATGCACACTTTGAAAACTTAGCGTACAGTTTTTCTTTCCTCAACAACTCTAGGACTTTTCTCAAATGTTATTCGTGCTCTTGGTCATTCTTTGAGTAAATAAGTATGTCATCGATGAAAACAATGACAAACTTGTCAAGGTGTGGTCCACACACTCGGTTCATGAGGTCCATGAACACAGCTGGTGCGTTAGTCAATTCAAACGGCATAACCATAAACTCGTAATGACCGTAACGCGTCCTAAAAGCAGTCTTTGGAATATCATCCTCCTTCACCCACATTTGATGATATCCAGAACGTAAATCAATCTTCGAATAAACCGACGAGCCTTGTAGTTGATTAAATAAGTCGTCGATTCTCGGTAGTGGGTAGCGGTTCTTGATGGTAAGTTTGTTCAACTCTCAGTAGTCGATACACAACCTAAATGTACCATCCTTCTTCTTGACAAACAAAACAGGAACTTCCCACGGTGATGTGCTTGGTCGAATGAAACCACGCTCTAAAAGTTCCTGTAACTGACTTTGTAATTCTTTCATTTCGTTGGGTGCGAGTCTGTATGGAGCACAAGCTATTGGTGCAGCTCCTGGTACAAAGTCTATTTGAAATTCAACGGATCGATGTGGGGGTAATCCCGGTAATTCTTTCGAAAATACATCGGGAAATTCTTTTGCGACGGGAACATCACTGATGTCTTTTCTTCAGGTTTAACTTCCTCGATGTGTGCTAGAATGACGTAACAACCTTTTCTTATTAGTTTTTGCGCCTTCAAACTACTAATTAGATTTAATTTCGCGTTGTTCTTTTCCCCGTACACCATTAAAGGTTTTCCTTTTTCACGCATAATGCGAATCGCATTTTTGTAACAAATGAACTCTGCTCTCACCCTTTTCAACCAGTCCATGCCAATTATTACATCAAAACTCCCTAACTCGACTGGTATTAAATCAATTTTAAACGTTTCATCCCCCAGTTTAATTTCTCTCTCCCGACATATATTATCTGCTGAAATTAATTTACCGTTTGCTAATTCGAGTAAAAATTTACTATCCAAAGGCGTCAATGGGCAACTTAATTTAGCACAAAAATCTCTACTCATATAGCTTCTATCCGCACCCGAATCAAATAAAACATAAGCAAATTTATTGTCAATAAGAAACGTACCCGTAACAAGCTCCGGGTCTTCCTGCGCTTCTGTCGCATTAATATTGAAAACTCTTCCGCGGCCTTGCCCATTAGTATTCCCTTGGTTTGGGAAATTTCTAATAATGTGACCCGGTTTTCCACATTTATAACAAACTACGTCAGCATTATTTGTTCCGACATTATTTGTTTCTTTATTTTTGTTGTTCTTTGGTCCGTAAATCTCACATTTTGCCGCGCCATGACCACCTCTCTTACACTTGGTGCAAAGTGTTGTGCAAAACGCATTCGGATGGTACTCTGTACACCTGATGCATGGTTGTTTCTGTTGTTTGTTGTTATTGAGGTTGTTGTTGGGATTGTTATTGTTGTTGAAACGGTTGCTGTAGTTGTTGCTGTTGTTGGGACGTTTGTTGTAGTTATTGTTTGGATTACGATTATTGTTGCGATTGTTGTTGCGGTTGTTATGATTGTTATTGTGATTATGGTTGTGATTGTTGTTGTTGTTGTAATGGTGACCCTTGTCACTGGTTTCTTCCCACTTTCTCTTGAGTTGTTTTGTGTTGGCTTCTTCGGCCGCCTGCTCTTTAATTCTCCCCTCAATCTGATTTATGAGTTTATGAGCCATTCGACTTGCCTTCTGTATGGAAGCGGGCTCATGTGAACTCACATCTTCTTGAATCCTTACTGGTAACCCTTTTACAAATGCGTCGATCTTCTCTTCTTCATCTTCAAACGCTCCCGGACACAATAGGCACAACTCTGTGAATCGTCGTTCATATGTGGAAATGTCGAACCCTTGTGTTCGTAACTCTCTAAGTTCTACCTTGAGCTTATTGACTTCGTTTCTAGGACGGTACTGCTCGTTCATCAATTGCTTGAATGCCGACCATGGTAGTGCGTAAGCAGCATTTTGTCCTACATGTTCAAGATAGGTGTTCCACCACGTTAACGCAGTACCTGTGAAGGTATGCGTAGCGTACTTAACTTTGTCCTCTTCAGTACACTTACTTATGGCAAACACCGATTCGACCTTCTCGGTCCACCGTTTCAATCCAATTGGTCCTTCGGTTCCATCAAATTCCAAAGGTTTGCAGGCAGTGAATTCTTTGTAGGAGCATCCTACACGATTTCTTATGGAATTAGTTCCACTGCTAGATCCAGAGTTATTGTTATTTTGCATCGCAGCCTGTACTGCGGCTATGTTTGCTGCAAGGAAAACACGGAAGTCTTCCTCACTCATGTTCAAATTCTGACGAGTTGCCGGTGCCATTTCCTTCAAAAATAGCCCAAAAGAATTAAGTTAATCATATAGAATTTTAAGAGTAGTCAATAGTATTTCGTAGCGTAGTATGAACTCATTTATAAAAGCTTTTTCTTCATATTAGCATTTTATAGTTTTAATTCGGGTAGTACCTACCCGTTAAGTTCATACTTAGTAGCTAATATACAATTCAACTACTATAATTCTATATGAAAAAACTGATTATAATAATATTTCGCGTTCAAATTTATACAATTTTTTACAAATTTACAATACCGCTATGATACATATAGGATAAAAATATAGCACATAATAACTTTGCTACTCGGCAGCTATAAAGGCAATTCTAGTTAATACGCAAGTCGTTCAGCAAAAGAAATAAAGACACGTAATTCATAAGTCCAGAAACAAGTCATGCATTCTGGTTTTAATAAGACAACTTCCCATCCTTGGTCTTGTGGAAAGTAACCGTTATGACCATTGGCTAGGCAGCATGTTGTAATGTCGTCAAAAGGACGAGGGTTTCGTAATGTCCAACAGCCCCGTAATAATCTAAAAACCTTGTTTCTCACCTCAACTACTGAATCCGTCACTTGTGGAATGGTTTTATTTCAAAGTTGTAATCCGATGTTCTTTTTCTCTATTTGGTAAGAAGCGAACATCACTAACTCGTAAGCATAACATGCTTCTTTATGTTGCATGTTAGAAGCTCTTTCTAACTCTCGAAATCCTATGTTGGGATATGTTGAGTCAAAATAGGTTCTTAACCCGTAGCGTAAAATTGCATTTCGGTTCCCCGCATTTAACGCTTTAAAGAAAACACGGCATAACTTACGGTCTCCCCAATGTGATATACTCCACCTATCAAATGAAAGCCTTTTATAAACTAAGGCATTTCTGGAAAGTCTTTCAAATGTTTGACAAGTTAATTTCGCCATAACTAAATGTGCTGATGAATTCTGACCGACTCTAGACAGGATTTCCTCAATCATATCCTCTGGTAGGTCTTCTAAAATATTTAGTTGTCTACCCTTAACGTCCATTTTGGTTTTATACTGTAAAATAGACAAGGATTAGATTCATAAAAGATAATTAACAAACAATACAAGCAATTTTTACATAGAACATAAAAGTACAAGCACACTACAATACATATAATACACAACATGATTACAACTCCCTAATCTGAATCACTGGTTTCTTCTTCTTCGGACTTGGTTCGCTTTCCTAATTTTCTAGGGATATATGGTGTTCCTCTAATACGAGCCATCGTTTTCCACAATGGTTTAGAAAAACCTGGTGGTTTAGAGGTTCCCGGGTTATTATTACACTTTAGGAAATACGGATGTTGCCGATACATATAAAGCTCATCGGGGTTGGAATCAGGTTTCTCTATTTTTATACCTTTTCCCTTATTATTTTCTTTTGCTATATTAAATTAGGTCGAGGTAATTTCTATAACATCATCGGAATCCTCATCAGGATCCGATTCATCGGAAAATTGGTAATCTTCCCAATATTTTGCTTCCTCGGCGGAAACACCATTGACCATTTTTAACTTTGGTCCGTTGGTTGAGGATTTTCTTTTATTTAAATGATTTACTGTAGGTATCAATATTTCTTCCTCCGGAACCTCTTCTTCTTCCGGTTCCTCCTCTTCCGATTCCTCCTCTTCTGGTTCCTCTTCTTCCGATTCCTCTTCTTCTGGTTCCTCCTCTTCCGGTTCTTCTTCGGGAATTTGTGAATCTTCCCAAAGTATATTCGACTCTTCATTATTATTAGGTGAGTCGATGGGATTTGTACTAGTGGTAGACATCTATCACACAATATCAAACACATTACGAGGTTAATATATCACATAATAATTACATGTTAATAATATATAGTTTCCAACAAAAGTGTTAAGCAATCGTTTTTAAAGAAAACACGGTTGAAGTCCATACTCACTAATGTATTCTAACAACCTCGATAAGACACACGAATGCAAATTTCTGGTTCTCTAAGACCAATGCTCGGATACCAACTGAAATGTCCCGTTCATATCGATTATAAACGTTCCATATTAATTGATTTCGTTGCGAGGTTTTGACCTCTATATGAGACATTTTTCAAAGACTGCATTCGTTTTTAAAATAAACCATAACCTTTATTTTATCGAAAAGGTTAAAAAGACACCACCTAGATTATCCAGAAATGATAATCTAAAAATATCACACTTACACACTACCAATACATATTGGTTTACAATATTAATATGTTACAACAAAATAAATCTCGAATGCAGTTTTAAACAATATTATACAAACATGCTGACACCATATCTTGTCCATATTTTAGCATGCAATAGCGGAAGCTCTTAATAATCACCTGAGAATAAATATGCTTTAAACGTCAACAAAAATGTTGGTGAGTTATAGGTTTAACCTATATATTTATCAAATCGTAATAATAGACCACAAGATTTCATATTTCAATATACATTCCATACATAGAGATAAAAATCATTCATATGGTGAACACCTGGTAACCAACCTTAACAAGATGCATATAGAATATCCCCTATCATTCCGGGACTCCCTTCGGACATGATGAATTCGAAGTACTAAAGCATCCGGTACTTTGGATGGGGTTTGTTGAACCCAATAGATCTATCTTTAGGATTCGTGTCAATTAGGGTGTCTGTTCCCTAATTCTTAGATTACCAGACTAAAAAAGGGCATATTCGGTTTAATAATTCAACCATAGAATGTAGTTTCACATACTTGTGTCTATTTTGTAAAACATTTATAAAACTGCATGTATTCTCATCCCAAAAATGTTAGATTTAAAAAGTGGGACTATAACTCACTTTCACAGATTTTTACTTCGTCGGGAAGTAAGACTTGGCCACTGGTCAATTCACGAACCTAAAACAAATATGTACATATATATCAAAGTATGTTCAAAATATATTTACAACATTTTTAATACGTTTTAATGTTTTAAGTTTATTAAGTTAGCTGTCCTCGTTAGTAACCTACAACTAGTTGTCCATAGTTAGATGTACAGAAATAAATCGATATATAATATCTTGAATCAATCCATATACACATCTCAGGCTAGATCATAACTCAAAGTATATATATTTTTGGAATCAACCTCAACCCTGTATAGCTAACTCCAACATTACTGCATATAGAGTGTCTATGGTTGTTCCAAATAATATATATAGATGGGTCGATATGATATGTAAAAACATTTGCATACGTGTCTATGGTATCCCAAGATTACATAATATATTAGAATACATGTATAATACAATATAAGTTAGCTAGGAAATGATTAATATAGATTTGTTACCAATTTTCACGTAGCTACAACAAGAAAAATTATCCATTCTTGTTTTACCCATAACTTCTTCGTTTTAAATCTGTTTTTAGTGTTTCAAGTTGCTATGGTTTCATATTGAACTTAAGTTTATGAATCTAAATAGAAAAAGTATAAGTTTATAGTCAGAAATATAGGTTACAAGTTGTTTTTGTAAAGGTAAATATTTCAGTCGAAAGAACGACGTCTAGATGACCATTTTGAAAAACATACTTCCACTTTGAGTTTAACCATGATTTTTGGATATAGTTTCATGTTCATAAGAAAAATAATTTTCCCAGAAGAACAACTTTTAAATAAAAGTTTATCGTAGTTTTTAATTAACTAACCCAAAACAGCCCGCGGTGTTACTACGACGGCGTATATCCGGTTTTACGGTGTTTTTAGTATTTTTCGGTTTTAAATCATTAAGTTAGCATATCATATAGATATAGAACATGTGTTTAGTTGATTTTAAAAGTCAAGTTAGAAGGATTAACTTTTGTTGGCGAACAAGTTTAGAATTAACTCAATTATGTTCTAGTGATTACGAGTTTAAACCTTCGAATAAGATAGTTTTATATATATGAATCGAATGATGTTATGAACATCATTACTACCTCAAGTTTAGTAGGTAAACCTACTGGAAGTGACAAGAAATGATCTAGCTTCAAAGGATCTTGGATAGCTTGAAAGTTCTTGAAGTAGGATCATGACACAAAAACAAGTTCAAGTAAGATTTTTACTCGAATTAAGATAGTTTATAGTTATAGAAATTGAATTAAAGTTTGAATATGAATATTACCTTGAATAAGAAAGATGACCTACTGTAAATAACAAAGGTTTCTTGATCTTAGATGATTACTTGGAATGGATTAGAAAGCTTGGAAGTAAACTAGTAAACGTGAAAGGATTTTCGAAGTGTTCTTGAAGTGTTCTTCCTAAGATGATTATAGCTTGATTCTTGAAGTAATTTTTGATGAAGATGATGATTAGCTACTGGAAAAATTCGTTCATAAGTGTGTGTGTGTGTGTGTGTGTGTTGAGAGAGAATTAGAAAGAGAATTGGAAGTGAAATAGAGTGAATGATGAGTGGTGAGTGGTGAGTGGGGTTAAAAGGAGTTCTAGTTAGTTGACTAGTTCATGGTAGAATTAAAATTGATTAATCATACATGACATAATCAAGAGTGGAATCCCATGCTAGTTCCTATTGGTATATACCCATAGTAAGTACGTCTAGAAGCTGTGTATAATACGGGTATGAATACGACTAGAATTCTTGATGAAAAAAAGAATGAGAATGTAACTGTAACCATTTTTGTTAAGTATGAGTGTTTTGATATATGTCTTGAAGTCTTCCAAAAGTATATTAATACATCTAAATACACTACATGCATATACATTTTAACTGAGTCGTTAAGTCATCGTTAGTCGTAACATGTAAGTGTTGTTTTGAAACCTTTAAGTTAACGATCTCATTTAATGTTGTTAACCCATTGTTTATATACATTTAAATGTCGTTACAACGATAATCGTTACATATATGTCTCGTTTCGAAATCCTAAAGTTAGTAGTCTTGTTTTTATGTATGTAACTCATTGTTAATATACTTATGGAGATACTTACTTATCATAATCTCATGTTAACTATATGTATATCCATATATATATTGTCATGTCATTTTTACAAGTTTTAACGTTCGTGAATCGCCGGTCAACTTGGGTGGTCAATTGTCTACATGAAACTCATTTCAAATAATCAAGTCTTAACAAGTTTGATTGCTTAACATGTTGGAAACACTTAATCATGTAAAAATCAATTTCATTTAATATATATATACATGGAAAAGTTCGGGTCACTACAGTTCTTATGCTGGCAGTCAGTTCAGCGCCATCTGTCACTGTCATTCCACGATCAGTGGTTAACTCGATAAGTTTTTTATTTTTCTTACCCTTTCGATTTTAATCTGTTTTTGATCTCAAGTAATGGGGACATTACTCGATCTCAAGTGTGGGGTGGGGATGTAAAATCTCTCGGGTTGGTTGTTAATGAAATCATCATCATATTAGTTTTGATATTAAAAGACTTGACATTTCACAGGTTTTGGTCGTAAAAAAAAATTGAAAAATTTAGGGGAAAATAAAAAAATGAATAAAGTTAGAGAAAAAGAAAAAAAATAGAAAACCAATTGAAAATTCGGCCAAAACCTTTATTATGAAAATTGGCTTGGTATTTTATGGCGTATTTCGTGATTTCAAAGAAGCCAAAATTGTCCCACATGTTCATTATCTAGGACATGAAATCCTACGAGTTCGGGGAACTCAATAGTAGGTCACTTGTACCCAAACGGGTGTAAACCGTGAGAGAGCGGTGATTGCATAGCGTGATTGTGACCGAATCACGTGCCAGATCAAAAACTTTTGGTTACTTGGTATAGCAGACTTCTGAAACTATATCATTTTATTATTACATCATTTAATGGTGTGATACTGTGAGAAGAGGAGCTTAGAGCTTCACCAATGTTGTCCTTTTTAGGGACAATAGCTACGTGCTTGTGTTTGCTTAGACAACACAAACCATAGGCAAAAGCTATGGCACCCAAAGGTTTTTGGGATTTAAACCGAGTGTCAATTGAAATAGATTGGCATTCCCGAGTGAGTCAGATCCACTCATTAAGGAAGTAAAGTCTTTCAACCATTTCACTTGGTACGTATACCTCTTAAGCTGTATCATTTCATTACCCATCATATCACGATGAGGTACTGTAAGTGGTGAAAGTCTTGAACTTTCAAAACATGTTCATTATTTTGAATGTGAAATCCTACATGAACATAAAAATTCATACATAGGTCACTTGCACCAAGGCGAGTGTCAACCGTATGAACGGTGATAGTAGCATGTGGTCGAAACCGGACCATGCGCTAGATCGAAAAATTTAACAGGGCAATCCTCATTGTTTCTCTTAACAAGGACAATGTTGCACCCGACCACTTTATTTAACCACATAGGATGTATCCATTCCATCCTAAAGGGAGTCAAGTCTCTCGAATGACACACTTGCTGATTTGTATCAGAAGTTGTAGTCCAGACCAGTTGTAGGGTGACGAAAAATCTTGAAAAGTCATTGCTAAAATCGACTGGAAATCTACCAGGCCTCAATGTCAAACAGGAAAACTGGTAGTCAAAGCTTATCTCAATGAGGGAGATTTGCTAGCCAAATGGGAAGCGCACCATGATACACAAAATGTCAGTGATTGATCAGATTCCCAGTGGATAACCTCCGAAAGGGTAAGATATCAGCTTTTAAGCCTGATGAACCTCAATCTTTATGGTTGACTTAACGGATTAGATGATTACCTCATGATTATCGATGATATCTGGACGTAATGTGTATCCTCCTAAGCACATTATTTTCTTACCGACATCTTACAATCTTAGGTACTGTGGGAGGCATTGGCTTGACCAATTGTGGGGTAGCCTGTGTGTTCTTTTTGGCACACTTGTTCGATAGCTATATTTTTGGTGCTCGGTTCCCACTTGATTCCTGGTTACTTTGAAGACTTACATTATGGTTCGAGACTCTCTGCTTCATTTTATTTGGTACGCTATTCGAGATTATATTTAGCTACTTTGTTCATATTATTTGCTTGAGGTTTGAGAAGTTAATTTCGGGGGAATGCAAGTGGGAGGTATGGTTGATATTTACTCCAAATCGTGCCCATGCTAGTTTTTGGTTTGTTGGTTATTCGTTTGGTTCTACATGTATGTTGATGAAGTTATTATATGGTAGAAGATTATTTTCGAGTTCTATTGCTTGAGGACAAGCAAAACTCTAGTGTGGGGTGGTTTGATATCGCATATTTTATACACGTTTTCCTTAACGATATCGATCACATTTTAGTCCATTCGGATACGATTTGGCGGTTATAATGATGATATTGAGAACTTCCGAGTTTGAAGAGTTTATTGTTGAAGAGTGGCATTTTATGGAGTTTTTGAGGCATGTTGTTAATCGATTATTACTACTGGTGCTCCGGGGTTGGAAACGTTAAGTACATATCAGGTATTTTGGTTCTAAGTTATTATTAGTGTTGAAAAAAGTGCAAAGGAAGGTTAGAATCGGAAAAAGTTATATGTCGCGGCGCGATAATCTTAAGGTTTCGTTATCAGGAAGGGGTTTAAAGAAGGGTTCAGAACAAGCTATATGTCGCGGCGCAACAAATTGGGTCGCGGCACGGTGTTTTCCTAGTTTCAATCTCAGGAGAGGATTTAAGAATGTCCCAGTTCAAGTTATTTGTCGCGGCACGATGATATGGGCCGCGGCGCGGCGGTAGGTCGGTCCAGGTATTTTTGACAGGTATTTAAGGCCCTAAAAATACCCTATTGATTCATTATTGCATCCAGACGAATTCCAGCAGCTTTTTGACGAAAAAGGGTGATTTTTGGGGAACCCCAAGATCATTCTAACACATCAATCATTCTGGAAACGCGTCTCGATCCGTTCATCATTCAAGAACACAATTTTCATTAGGTTTAATTCTTATCATCATTATGAATACTCTTAATTATCTATTTGTGATTTTGGTTTTAGCCATGGTTGGCTAAGCATTTAAATATCTGTCTAGATTGAATATTCGTATGTGTTTGGATGATACTTTAATGTTTGATTTGATTAATGCATGATAATTATGAGTTTTGATTAAGAACCATTCTTTTGGGTGTTGATTATTGTTACTAGGTTGATTAGTGATCTTGTTTGAACAAAGAGAACCCTGTTTCAATTTAGTACACTAGTTTTCAATTGATTTTTCTTAACCAATTGGGGTGCTTACTGGACCAAGGGGGTAAACCGGGTAACAAAGATTAAACAAAATAGGGGTGAATTGTGTGGAGCGAACGCGTAACCAATTGAATCTTAATCTTATAGTTAGTTAATTACTAAGTCACAAACAAAAGAGGTCTTTGGTGAAAGGGAACCCTAAGCCAATAAATCCAAGTTTGACGTGTTTGCTAAAAGAGAACTCTGGGTAAACCGACTCTGTTGTTGCATGTATTGATAAATTAAACTAGAACTTAATAACAAATCATCCAACACTGCGAATAGGAGATCTAGGAGAACATTCTTTTATCTATTGAATTCAAATATCTTTACTTTTCGTTGAGTCTGCATTTATTTCTTATAAACTTAAAAACACAAAAATATTGTCTTTTACTTTTAAACAATCTTTGATTTGGCTAATCGTTAAATAGCCACAAAACAAATTATCTCGTACTTTCGATTTTCATAGATTAACTTAGTATTTTATTAGTTGCAATCTTAATTTTCACGTTTAAAACTGTCCTTGGAACGATTTCAGAATTACCAACTTTATACTATTGCACGACCGGGTACACTGCCCGTTAGTGTGTAGTAATCTTTAAACCGGCATTTTCCAAGATAAATTATATACTAGATTTTACACATCACATATGACGATTGTCGATGCTTTATACTTCAACCAACCTAGCTTTATACGGTGAAGTTATCGTAGCTCTTCCTTGAATTATGTGATATCAAGCATAGGTATTGAATTAACTCATGCGAATGTATCTAATGTGAATTTCTAATCTTTCATTTTACCCATACTCTCTCTACTCGAAGTTGTTAAATTAAAGATGCATAGTTATCTTTTGTTAATCCTTAAACAGTACATAATACATGAATATATAAAGGGCAAAACCCTAATGAGGAAAATGGGCTAGGCCCAACTGCTAAATACATGGGATAAACTATAATGGCTAACATTATCCCGCAGTTGGAGCGGGAGTACGGTGAACGCTCAAATTAGATCTGAACTCATCAAATAAAGCAAATGGAAGGCCTTTGGTGAAGATGTATGCAAACTGATATCTGGATGGAACATGTAGAACCTGGACCCGTCCTTGAGCAACTAAATATCTGATAAAATGAATGTCTATCTCAATATGTTTGGTCCACTGATGTTGGATCGGATTAAATGCAAGGGAGACGAAGCTAACATTATCACAGTAAACTAGTGTAGCACATGTGAGAGGCAGTGAAGCTCTCGAAGAAGATTATGTATCCACCATGTCTCAGCAACATCATTGACAAGTCCTTTATATTTTGCCTCGGCACTAGAGCGGGAAGGAGTAAGTTGCCACTTTGAAGACCAAAAAAGAAGATTGTTTCCAAGGAAGACACAATACCCAGAAGTAGAGCGTCTTGTGGTAGGGCAATCGGCCCAGTCAGTGTCAGAGTAAGCAACCAAAGTGGTAGGGGACGATGCATATAACTGTAATCCCATGTCAAAAGTCCCCAAAACATAACGCACAATCCGCTTGAGAAGCATGTAAGTTTTGCTTCCGTGGGTGGCGCATGAAAAGACAACTCTGGTGAACTGTATAAGAGATGTCTGGACGAGTGAAGGTGAGATATTGTAATGCACCTACAAGCTTACGATATGAAGTTGGGTCCTGCACAGAGGGACCATGGGTAGTAAGCTTAGCGCTTGGCTCAACATGGGTCCTGCACAGTTGACAAGAAGTCATACCAGCTCGCTCAAGAATTTCTATGGCATACTGCTTCTGAGAAAAGAACGTACCAGTGGCAGTACGCGATGCTTAGTAGCCAAGAAAATAATTCAATGATCCTAAGTCAGTCATGCAAAATTCCATATGTAAAGACTGAATAATCTGCTGAAGCAAGCCAGTGGAGGATGTTGTCAACACAAAGTCATCTACATACAGGAGGAGGTAAGCAATATCGGATCCCTATTGATAAATAAATAAAAAAAAGTGTCACATCGGTTGTCGTGAAATCCAAGGCGTTGAGCATATCCTGCAAAGCGCTGAAACCATGCGCGTGGGGCATGTTTGAGGCCATATAAAAAATTCCTGCAGTAAGCAGACATGGTCGGGATATCGGGATCTCGAAAACACGAAGGCTGATGCATGTAAACCGTCTCAGACAGCTGACCATGAAGAAATGCATTTTTGACATCTAGCTGATGAACATGCCAATGTCGAGATATTGCTAAGCTGAGAATAGTGCGTATAGTTGCCAGTTAGACAACCAGACCGAATGTCTTATCACAATCAACACCAATCTGCTGGTTGCGACCATTTTCAACAACTCGCGCCTTATACCTGCTTAAGTTATGCTTAAATAACCACATGAAGTGAACAATGTTCGTGTCCGATGGGCGAGGCACAAGTTTCCAAGTACTATTGTTAATTAAAGCATTGTATTCTTTAGTCATAGATTGTTTCCAGTTGGGGTCATGGAGTGCGTCAAGGTAAGAATGGGGAACAAGAGATATAACAGAGGTGTGGAGGTTAGTACGGGTAATCATAGGGTGAGTAGACTAAGAGGTAGTAGAGGTGGTAGCCTCAGTGGGAGGAGGTTGTGTCTCCGAAAGAGAGGTGGTGGTGGGCTGCGTATTATCAGTAGCGTCATTTGGAAGCGGTTGTGTCCCTGAAGAGAGGTAGTAGTGGGATGCGTATTATCAGTAGCCTCATTTAGAGGAGGTTGTGTCTCCGGAGTAGAAGGGGAGTCAGATAGATGGAAGGAGTGGAAGAAGTGATTAGGAGGAGGATCAAGAAAGTAGTAAGAGGGAGGCTGAGTCGGTGTCATAGAGCTGAAAGGGAAAGAAGTCTCGTCGAAGGTGACATGACGAGACATAGTGATTTTATTTGTAGTTAAGTCAAGGTAGCGTTAGCCATGATTTTTTGATGGATAGCCGAGAAAGATGCTGGTAGTGGATCGAGGCGCGAGATTATTTGTGGTTTTGAGGTGGGATAACAAAGGCATCCGAAGACGTGAAGATTGGTGTAGGTAAGTTTTTGTTGGTAAAGAACGGGTGTATGGTATTCATGATTAATGGTAGAAGAGGGGATAATATTAAGAAGATGGGCGGATGTGGAGAGCTTCTACCCAATAGATTGGCGGAAGGTGAGCTTGAAAGAGAAGAGTGTGGATGAGGTTATTAATGGTGCAGAGCATGCGTTCAGACTTTTCGTTTTGTTGAGATGTATGAGGGCAAGAGAATCGGAATTGAATGTCGTGGGTTTGTAGGAGTTGATTGAAGGCAATGTTATCGAACTCACCACTGTTGTCACATTGGAATGCTTTTATCTCCTGTTTAAACTGAGTTTATACAAAGGTGAGGAATTGGATAAATTTAGTTAGTGCTTCAAATTTATTTCATTATGGATAAACCCATACGTAATGGGTATAATGATCAAGAAAAATAATGTAATATTTTAAACCACTAATGCTAGAAACATGAGAAGTCCATATAGCAGAATGAATAATATCCAAAGGCTCAGTAACATTAGTGCTTGACACAGAAAAAGGAAAACGAACATTTTTTCCAAGTTGACACGCATGACACAAAACAGAGGGCATAGTTTTATTACAAATAATATCTTTATTGGAAAGAAGTTTGCAAAAAACATCTTGCCCTGGATGACCAAGACGCTGATGCCAGGTAACCGGACTAATAGTGAGAGCATGCAGAGGAGATGGCGAAGTGACAGGGTAGAGATCTCCGGTGATGTCACATCAGAGAAGAAGACGACACATCAGATAATCTTTCACCGAAAAACCAAAAATATAAAATTCAACAGAGACGAGATTATCACGAGTAAATTGACAAAGAGAAGTGAGTTTTTTTTAAAATATTTGGGCTAACGAGAACATTATGTAAGTGTAAGCGTCGGTGAATATTAGATAACAAGCCATGGCCAGTGTTGATAACGAAAATAGTGTTCCCGTTGCCTATGGTGACTGACGGATATTTGTTGCAATTATTAAAAATAGTACTAAGATTATTAAAGCAAGATGTATGATGAGTGGACGTACCAGTATCCATGTGCTAACTTGGATAGCCAAAGTCTTGTAATCTCATAGTATTAAAGGTACGTGGCATGAAATTCTCCTAACCAAGTTGATGAGCATTTGAATGTGTCCCAGAATTATTTGGGTTGGAAGATTGAGCCCATTAGTTCTATTATTTAAGCCTGCTGAAAAATTATTTTGAGCCCGTATGATTTTCATTCAATGAGCCGCTTGAGAATAATCTAGCATATTCTGCATCTTTGATTAATTGAGATATTAAAACACCAAAAGGAACATAAGACTATGATAAGGGTGATTTTATGGTAAGGATAAATAATAAATAAAATTAACAAAAAGAAACATCCATATGCTGAAGGAATATCGAAGTTAAAAGTGAAGGTGCCACCTTACAAATATAAAGACGATGGTAACGGATAAAAAAGAATAGAAGGTTGATATCGCTTGATATCGACCAAAAAGTCACATTTTTACCAACAATATTAAGCCCTAAAACAATAAAGATTCAAACTTTGTCGGCAAAATTATCTTTTTTTCGGTTGATTTTGTAGATTAAGTAATTATGAAGGCGATACAAAAAGAATCAAGTAAAACGGAGCTAAAACGAAGATTCTAGAGTGAAAATGGTGAAAGACAAGAAATCAAGTTACGGTCCAGTGAATTTCAGCCAACCAGGCAAACCAAACGGCCTGCCAAACAGCTTGCCTGGCTTGCAAATGGCCTGCCACACACCCAAGTTAAACGGCCCCTGCAAACGGGCTGGCCTGGCAAACGGCCCCTGCAAACGGCCTGCCAAACGGCCTGCTAGCCGTTTACAGGCAAATTTCAAGTCTATTTAAAGGGCTCTCTCCATCCATTTCAACACACACTCAATTTGTAATTCACTTTATATTTTCAAGCTTTTAGTTAGTTTTTAGTAGTAGTTAGCTTCTTTTATTTTCCGGAGGATATCCCGGCGAGTCCCTGCGATCTCGGGCAGATTTTTTCAGCCTTTTCAGGTTTTTATTCGAAACGCTTGTCTTTTGTATTAAACATGTGTTCTTAATTTTTATGTTTAATAATGCGTTCCGATATTACCATGATAGCTTAATTAATCTGTATGTTGCCATGATAGAAGTTTGGGTTAGTGTAATTATGTTAATTTAGTACGATTACTGTCGTAATGCTGAACTAGTAAGTCTGATAGATTTGTATGCTAGCATCTTAAGGATTGACTAACCTAGGTTGTGATCAAGATTTGTCCACCTATATGAACTTAGCTACTTCATAGGATTAAGACACCTGGTTATACTGTATCTAAAGATTCTATGAACTCGGTATGGCCGGAGTTCCTGAGAGGCATTTAATGCGCTTTTAGGACACGGAACTTAGGAATTGAGACATGAATGACCTAGTATACCTATTAACTGTTCCGAAGAGACTTCTTAGGAGCTGTTAAGATCTAGTTAGTGCCTTCATTTTATGACCCAAACCTATTGCATGTTCTTGTTTGATTGTTGCCTTAGGATTACGTCATATCAACTGTTTAGGTATTTATTAGGTTTCTATCTGCTTTACTTTCAGTATATCAACTGTAATGCTGTATAATGCTTGAACTGATATGATCTCATTAGTATGATGGAATGGTTGTTAGTTTTCATTTAAGGTTTTGCCAACATAAACCGACGGACTTCTTCCGTTTGTGATCAGTGTTCAATCAACACGGCACATTTTTATTCAGTTAACTAAACTGATAACGAGGGTTAGGATTAGAGCTCAACTCGCTAATAAACCTAGTACTTTACTAAGGATAACTTCCTAGGTATAGCTACCTTTCAATTATACAACCAAGTGACATACTTCTCATTGCTCAAAGAGAACTCCGAGAGTTCAGAGATAAGTAGGTCTGTGTAATTGGCTCATCCAACCAGATCTACATCATTCCAAGCATAGCTTTAACATAAGCATAATTACCTTTCCCCAACCCAACACTAATATCTTGGTCAACATTTCCCTGATCTGCATACTCCGGATATCCTTCCACTTATTTACTTTTTTGCACTTAGGACTTTTGGTTTAAACCAACTATATCCTTTATCTAGGTAATTTAAATAAAAGACAATTATGCACTTGATTTTCAAATCGTTAATCTATTCAAAAATACGACACTAGGTTAACTTACACCTTCTACATCTTAGAAAGTAAAAGTAAATTTAGGCCCCGCATAAT
The DNA here is from genome assembly GCF_046630445.1 of Rutidosis leptorrhynchoides. NCBI lineage: Eukaryota > Viridiplantae > Streptophyta > Magnoliopsida > Asterales > Asteraceae > Rutidosis > Rutidosis leptorrhynchoides. The sequence goes on along the minus strand of NC_092340.1, from coordinate 277,569,226 downwards.
ATAAATAAACAAAACTACTAATGTGCTACCTTGATCAACTGAATCTGACTTCCTGCGACCTAACGACACCGCACGAATAAAACCGTTCATTTCGGCCATATCATAATAGTAACGAGTTTTCTGGCGCCGCTTCCAGGGATCGAATATTTGATTGAGAAAGATTCTGAACAGACAAAAGTATTGTTTGGTGGTGTCTAAGAAAGACAATTATACACGGACTTGGTTGTTGGATTTTTTGAACAGTCTCCAATTATATTGGAACTAAAAGGATCCTGCCTCTCCGTAGTCGGCCTGGCCACCTAGATACAAGTAATCTGTAAGAAGTCCTATCAGTTAAGATATCCGATAAGGTTAGCGACCGAATTTCAAGAATAATTGTTTTTATTAAATTATCGATCCTTTTAGTCAATTAATATTTTCTAAAAGTTACCTTTTTAAGTATTTTTAAACAGAAAATCTAAAAAAATGGAACAACAAAATGCCCTTGCTTCTATGCATAAGTCATGCTTAGAGGGAAGAGGAGGACCAATTACCTTAGGAACCGAAAGAATTCCTGAAATCAGTTCACACATGATTAAACTAGTCAGTATGATCTGTAAATTTCAAGGATTACCGACTAACGATCCAAACTTTCACTTAAACAAATTTATCAGTCTGGTTGACTCTTTTAAGAAGGAAGAAAACGAGAAAAACATTTTGAAACTTCATCTTTTTCAATATTCGCTTTCTGCACACGCTTTGGCATGGTTTGACGAACTTAACCCGAATTCAATACATTCATGGGAGAAACTAGTCACCAAATTTCTAAACAAATTTTATCCACCCTCCCTACAAACCTGTTTAAGCAATGACATCACAAACTTTTCTCAAAAAGAAAACGAGTCATTGTGTCTAGCATGGAATAGAATAAAGATGATGCTTAAAAGATGTCCAAATCATTCGTTAAGTCAGGCAGACATAATCTGTATACTTTATAATGGTTTGACCAAGGATGATAAGTCTCTCCTAGACATGGCCTCGCAAGGCAATTTCATGTCCTGAACAGCAGACGAAGCATGGAATCTCTTGGACACAATAGCTGCACAACATGAAGATTGGAGTAATGAAGCTGCTGAGAAGGATGACGTCTTAGCTCATATGGTAAAAATGCTGGAAACCAAGTTACAAGATCTCACCCTCACTCTTCAAAGTTTGCCAACTCCTAAAAACTCCAATGCTACTAGAACCAATTAGAGGTATCCTTACCCTAGATGGGCACATAAACAGCAAAATAGCTCGGATCATAATATAATCTTCCCAGTACACAAACCTACTCTCCACTCTAAGGAAATTTTAGTTGAATTTATGTAAAAGCAATACATGATAAACCTTCAAGTCATAGAATGTCAAAATAAGTTCGACACTTTGATAAAGACTTTTGAAGAATTAATAACCAACTTTCAGCTTACGCTCAAACGTTTAACCACTAAAATTGATACATAGTGTAGTAAGTTGGATGCCCTAGTAATCACTAGAGGTGGGAAGAAAACAACTGTTAATATACCCATACAAGATTTTTCCGATAAGGAACCTGTGTCAATTGACCCAGTTGTGAATCCACCGGAACCTATCTCTCCTAAGGACCCGGAAATTATTCTGCGTGCCCGCATACCTTTCTTAGGTAGGCTTAGGAAGGAAAAACAAGAAGCGCAATTCGCTAAGTATTGGGATATTATCAAGAATCTGCATTTGAATGTACGACTAGTAGATGCTTTAGTAGAAATGCCAAATTACGCTAAATTTTTCAAAGAACTACTTTCAAACAAAGAGAGATTAAGAGAGATAGTTAGCTTGCCCTTAAGTGAAGAATGCTCATTAGTGTTACAACATGGTATTCCCCCTAAGTTAGGAGATACAGGAAGATTTACGGTACCTTGCTACCAGCAATATGTCCAAATTAGCAATGCGTTAGCAGACTTAGGAGCCACTCTAAACCTAATGCCCTATTCATTATTCAAAAGCTAGGATTAAATGACTTAAGGCCTACCCGAAAGATCAGTTAAGATTCCTCGAGGAATAGCTGAAGATGTCCTAGTCAGAGTGGATAAGTTCGCATTTCCCATTGATTTCTTCATTATGGATATTGAGGAAGACACGAAGGTCCCACTCATTCTTGGTAGACCATTCTGGAATACTGCCAAGGCCGTAATTGATGTGCATGAGAAATCATTGAAATCAAGAGTTGGAGGAGAAGAAATCACATTCAATGTTGACCGTCTCATGAACCATCCTCGCGAAGAAGATGTGAATCTCTCTGATATTTTTCAAGAACTCGTCAACGAAATCTGGAAGAAGCCATGGCTATATGTAGTCAGGACCAAATTTCGAAGGATCTGTTCTTTACACCTCCTAAAGAAAATCTCGACATCCATTCAGCCATAAACCTTAATCAACACAAATCTCCCATCTCTGAAAGTAATATCCTTGGCAAGACTATCCGAATAGCACCACTAGGATAAGGCATTCCCCTACCTCTATTAAGGAGAAGACCGAATGAAGAGACATATTTCATTCCGGTATTTCAGAAACTCAAGTCAAAAGAGGACTGTGTTAAAATTCATGAACTAACCTTCGAAACTAAGGAAGACGTTTATGAAGAGGAATCATTAAGAAGGACAATTTCCAAAAACGAAGAACAGATAGCATCAGTGACCGCTACCGAAGAATCAGAATTCCAGGAGAGATATGACTCATTAGACCAAAAGGAGGTAGCTAGGATGAATCATCTATCGAGGAACCTCCGGAATTGGAATTAAAGAAGTTACCCGACAATCTAGAGAGTATGCATTCTTAGAAGGAGAATCACAACTCCCCGTAATCATCTCAAAAGACCTCACGCCACAAGATAAGGCAAAACTGATTCAAGTTTTGAAATCACATAAGAAGGCAATTGCTTAGAAGATATCCGCCATAAAAGGAATCATCCCCAACTATTGCACCCACAAGATCTTCATGGAAGATGATTTCAAACCATCAGTTCAGAGGCAAAGAAGGGTCAACCCTATGATTCAAGAAGTCGTCAAAAATAAGTAATCAAACTTCTAGACACCGGTCTGATCTATCCCATTTCTGATTCACCATGGGTCAGTCCTATTCAAGTAGTACCCAAGAAGGGAGGGACAACCGTAATTCAAAATGAGAATAATGAGCTTATTCCAACACGGTAGGTCACCGGTTGGAGGGTCTGCATAGATTATCGTAAACTAAATGATGCAACCCGAAAAGATCATTTTCCATTACTTTTCATCGATCAAATGTTACGTCTATCAGGAAATGAGTACAATTGTTTCCTTGACGGTTTTTCTGGCTACTTTCAAATTCCCCTCGATCCCAAGGACCAAGAGAAGATAACCTTGACTTGTCCTTATGGAACATTTGCCTATCGACGCATGCCCTTTGGGTTATGCAATGCACCAGCTACATTCTAGCGTTGCATGGTAGCAATATTCCACGACATTATTGAACGTTGTATGGAAGTCTTCATGGATGACTTCTCTGTCTTTGGTAGTACCTTTGATTCGTGCCATTCTAACCTTGACAAGATGCTCACCCGGTGTGAAGATTTAAATTTATTTCTAAATTGGGAAAAATGTCACTTCATGGTTAAAGAAGGGATAGTTTTAGGACAAAAGATTTCAAAAGCAGGAATAGAAGTTGATAAGACTAAGATTGAGACCATAACTAAACTTCCAGAACCTACCACAGTAAAAGCTGTAAGGAGTTTCCTTGGACACGCTGATTTTTACCAACGTTTCATCAAAGATTTCTCAAAGGCCACATGACCTATCACTCATCTCCTCGGAAAGTCCGTTTGTATTTGATGAAGAATGTATTGAAGCATTCAACTATCTGAAGGAACAGCTAACACATGCACCCATCATGATAGCTCCTGATTGGAGTTTACCATTCGAAATCATGTGTGATGCGAGTGACTTCGCAGTTGGAGCTGTACTCGGACAACGGACAGATAAGCACTTTCATTCAATCTATTACGCCAGCAAAACCTTAACTGGAGCTCAAGAGAAATACTGCCACGGAAAAAGAGCTGCTAGCTGTAGTATTCGCTTTCGACAAATTCCGTTCCTATCTCATCCTATCTAAAACTACGGTTTATACGGATCATTCAGCCCTTAAATATCTATTCACTAAGCAAGACGCTAAACCAAGACTCCTATGATGGATCTTACTCCTTCAGGAATTTGATTTTGAAATTAAAGATAAGAAAGGAGCAGAGAACGTCACAGCAGACCATCTTAATCATTTGGAGAACCCAACGATTGAACAACTTGCTGAACAAGATATCAGAGATAAATTTCCAGAAGAACAGCTTATGAGTTTAGGACAAGCTCACATAGGATCATAATTCACTGATACTCCTTGGTATGCCGACATAGCCAACTATCTAGTTGCTGGAGTAGTGCAAAAAGGAATGAGCACATCCCGAAGAAGGAAGTTCTTTAGGGATGCTAAGAACTACTACTGGGAAGACCCTTACCTGTTTAGAATTTGCACTGATCAGATAATCAAGAGGTGCGTAGATGAAAAACAAGCAGCAGGGATTCTTCACCAATGTCACCACGGACCAACTGGAGGTCATTGTGATGACCCGTCAAGTACCCTTAATGGCTCTGTCACTTGGTCCCACAGCTTGATCGAAACTCTAAATGAATTTATTAAACAACATTGCATTCTTTATTCAAAATAATTTCTTATAAAGGAAGTTTACCAAAATAAGTAGTTTAAACAAACCCAACTCATTAAAATATCCAAAGTTGACCAAAACATTGTCAACCAAACACCCAAACACCCACAGTTTAACAAACCAAAAGAGAATGCAAAGTTTTAATGTTTAACAAAAATCTGCCAAAATGCATGCAGACTCTCTACCACAGCGGAAGCCATATAATCATGTACCTGTGAAAAAATGCGAGTAAACTGTCATAAAAAATGTTGAGTGAATTATAGGTTTTAAAATAAAATATAAACTTTAGACCACAAGATTTCAAATGTTAGAAAACATAAATCATTATTCCATTAATCCATGAGTCACCTGGTAACTACTTAACCATTTCCATACCCTTACCAAACACAATATACACTGAACAGGTGTATCTTCAAAAATAACAAAGTACTAATACATTCCGATTATAAATTGCTAGCGCGACTAGCTCGAAATGGGGCTGTCAAGCCCGATAGATCTATCCATAGAATTCGCGTTCACCAGTAGAAACCAGTGATTACAGTTACCAGACTAGGGAATATTTTCGTTCAACTCATAATGAATAATTTAAATTTAATTGCCACTTGTGTCTAAACGTAAAAGAAAATGCATGTAATCACATTCCAAAAATACTTTAAACAGTATGAAAAACGGGACTATAACTCAACTTAACGTAAACGAAGTGATAACACAGAAACGTGAGCAGCAAAAGATAAAGTGATCAAGAATGTTCACAACGCCGACCTATAAACAAAGCAGGTCGATATAAATAACTAACTTAGGTCAAGTCTTAGTATGATAGCTATAGTACTTGTTGCAAGTAAACATAGAACAACACTCGGTATGTTTTGGTATGATCAGGACAACGTTAAGCACGTACTTTCTATTTTTAGAAAGTTTCTATTTTTAGCAGGTTTCCATTTTTGGAAAGTTTCTATTTTAGGAAAGTTTCTATTTTTGGAAAGTTTCTATATTTAGAAAGTTTCCATATTTAGAAAGTTGCTATTTTTGGAAAGTTTTTAACTTAGGAAAGTTTCCTTAATTAGAAAGTCAACAAAATTCAACTGAACGTCAAAGTCAAAAGTTACTTATCATAAGTATTTTTCATTAGTAATAAAAGTATTATTAATCATAAGTTTAATTAAAAGTATAATTAAATCATAATGTAATTAATTAATGATATAATAAATATATCATAAGTCTCGATTAAAAATAATTACTTTTATATCATAAGTAATTTAATAATAATAAAAATCATTATTTATATCACAAGTTCAAATTTTATAACCATAAGTTTAATTAAACGTTCGTCGGGTCATAACTTGAGCCGCGAGTGTCGGTTTTCGACGAATATTATATATATCCTCGCCTAACCAAATCACCCGACACCTTAGTGTACTCAAGAACACCCTAAAGTCAGTTTCCAAGTCGTGACCTACAGCCATGAACCAACTTAGAACATTAATCCGCTTAAAATCTTGTTTTAGCCTTTCCGGGTGATCCATGGCTCGGATTTCGATGACCCGAACATGAATGTTCATCCAATCATGAATCGTAACCCACAAGTATACCTAGAGCCTCCAAAAATGGTCACAAAGTTGGACCCCAACTAATTACATTCGTTTTTACATTTTAATCTCATTAAAACACTAAATCAAGCATAACTTTTGATCCGAGACTCGAAATAACATGAATCCAAAGCCTAAAATTATTGTCTTGATGAGAGGAACTCATGTATACACTTTATTTTATCAAAAAACATGTAAAGTTTACAGATTTCATCAAAAAGTCCGCTGTCCCAATTTAATCAAACCGAACACATACATAAACGAGCATTTCTACGCATACAATCGTCAATACAACAATACACAAGTACTATACAATCATAATAACATCAAAAATAGTAAAAAAAAATGAATAAAAATGAAAAATTTAGGGTTAGGGTTTATACCCTAATCAAGAATTGATTAGTATAGACGCGTAGAGAATGATGCGGTGAATCCGGAAATGATGAAAGCTCCTTGAAATGAGTTCTTGATTGATGAAGATGATGATGATTATGAAGATGGTGGGTGATGGCTCAAAGAGGAGGAAAAGGGAGGAGAAAAACTAGAGAAAAATTAGGTTTTAAGGAAATGTGTTAAAATGAAATGTAAAAATCAAAAATGGAAAAACAAGGGCTAAACACTCCCTCCCTTGGAGTGTTCGGACGAGAATTGCATGGGGGTGGACCCCATTGGCCCAATTTTGTTAAATGGTAATTTACTTTTGGCCCGAACGCCCGAACAAAACCCGAAAAGCGAAAACACCGCTACGCGATTAAATCTTCGGAGAGATAACGCACACGCGACAAATAATATATATAAACACTATATATATATATATATATATATATATATATATATATATATATATATATATATATATATATATATATATATATATATATATATATATATATATATATATATACATATGATATAAAAATATCATATTTAAAATAATAGGATTCGAAAATCTCAAAAGTCTGACCGTTGGTTTGAAAACCGAAAAGATTCGCCGGATACAAATCCACGACACGTAGAAACGTATAAATTTTAATACGAATACAAATATTCATATAACACATAATAATTAATATATTATTACTAAAATAATAATATAGATCATAGAAATGACGTGGCACGAATAACAATTAACGAACGTTAAATAATAAACGTTAAAAGATAACGAAAAAAGTAGGGTCGTGACAGTACCTTCCCGTTACGGAAATTTTGTCCCGAAATTTAAGCAAGTGCAGGGGTTGACTCGTCATTTGGGAACAAATGCGGGTACTTTTGCCTCATCTGATCTTCACATTCTCAAGTGAACTCGGGTCCGCGTCTAGCATTCCATCTAACTCGGGCGATAGGAATTTTACTTTGCTTGAGGGTCTTAACCTCTCGATCCGTAATCTTGACAGGTTCCTCAATAAAATGGGGTTGTTTATCAACATGAAGTTCATCAAGAGGAATGGTTTCATCGGCCTCGACCAAACACTTCTTCAAATTTGATACATGGAAAAAGTCATGAACGACGCTAAGTACTTATGGCAATTTCAAACGATAAGCCACGGGTCCAACCCTCTCTGTAACCTTAAACGGTCCAACAAATCGAGGATTCAACTTTTCTCTTTTACCAAATTGTACCACACACTTCCAAGGTGATACCTTCAACATAACACGGTCACCGACCTGAAATTCTAAATCCTTTCTTCTAACGTCGGCATAACTCTTTTCTCGACTTCTGGCGGTTATCAATCTTTCTTTAATATGTACAATATTCTCGGTAGTCTCATGAATAATCTCTGGGCCTATGAGTTGAGCATCCCCAACCTCATTCCAACAGATAGGAGACCTACACTTTCTACCATATAGAGCCTCGAACGGTGCGGCTGTAATACTTGCGTGGTAACTTTTGTTATATGAAAATTCAGCCAGTGACAAGTACCTATCCCAACCATTACCAAAATCAATCACGCACGCTCTCAACATGTCTTCCAACGTTTGAATGGTCCTTTCACTCTGACCATCCGACTGTGGGTGATAAGCGGTGCTCATATCCAACTTAGTTCCCAAGGCTTCCTGTAAGGATTCCCAAAACCTCGATGTGAATCGACTGTCTCGGTCTGAAATAATAGACACAGGAACACCATGCCTCAAAATAATCTCCTTCAAATACACACGAGTAAGTTTTTCCATCGAATCGGTTTCCTTAATCGGCAAAAAGTGAGCTGACTTTGTGAGTCGATTAACAATCACCCAAATGGTATCGTAACCACCCACAACTCTCGGTAACTTCGTGATAAAATCCATCGTAATACCTTTCCACTTCCACTCGGGAATCTCAGGTTGCACCAGAAGTCCGGACGGTTTCTGATGTTCAACTTTAACCTTAGCACAGGTCAAACACTTAGCCACATAAGTAGCCACATCAGTTTTCAAGTTAGGCCACCAGTATAGCTTTAAGATCATGATACATATTTCCTGAACCAGGATGAATAGAGTATCTAGACTTATGAGCCTCATCTAACACAAGTTGTCGCAAATCACCATATTTCGTAACCCAAAGACGTCCCGCAAAATACCAAGTTCCATTCGCTCGTACCTCAAATTTCTTACCCATGCCTCTGACCTTCTCGTTCGCAAAATTTTCCTCCTTCAAGGTTTCTTGTTGAGCAGCAAGAATCTGTCTTGCGAGGTTTGTTCGAATGGTCATATTCAAGGCTCTAAACCTGCGAGGTTCAATTCTCTCTTTTTGACTTAACGCATCGGCCACCACATTGGCCTTTCCGGATGATATAGGAGCTCACAATCATAATCGTTCAACGTCTCAACCCATCTTCGCTGTCTCATATTCAACTGTTTCTAATCAAGAATATGTTGAAGACTTTTGTGATCAGTGTACACTGTACTTTTGACCCCATATAGATAATGTCTCCAAATCTTAAGCGTAAACACAACAGCTCCCAATTCTAGATCATGGGTTGTATAATTATGTTCATGGATCTTCAGCTGACGTGACGCGTAGGCAATGACTTTCTTTCGTTGCATCAAAATTCAACCAAAGCCTTGACGCGGTGCATCACAATAGACAACAAAATCGTCATTACCCTCAGGTAGTGATAATATCGGAGCAGAGGTTAACTTCTTCTTCAGAGTTTGAAAAACAGCATCTTGTTCATCCTTCCACTCATACTTCTTCCCCTTGTGTGCTAAAGCAGTCAGAGGTTTCGCTATTCGAGAGAAATCTTGGATGAACCTTCTATAATAGCCTGCCAAACCTAGAAACTGACGAATCTGAGTAGGAGTCTTTAGAATTTCCCACTTCTCAATCGCCTCTATCTTAGCAGGATCTACTTGAATTCCCTTCTTACTAACAACGTGTCCAAGGAATTGAACTTCTTTCAGCCAGAATGCACACTTTGAAAACTTAGCATATAGTTCCTCATTTCTTAACAAATCGAGCACTAACTTCAAATGCTCTTCGTGCTCTTGATCACTCTTGGAATAGATAAGGATGTCGTCGATGAAAACGATAACGAACTTGTCCAGATATGGTCTACACACACGGTTCATGAGGTCCATGAACACAGCAGGTGCGTTAGTCAATCTGAACGGCATAACAAGAAATTCGTAGTGACCATAACGGGTACGGAATGCGGTTTTCGGAACATCTGTTTCTTTAACCCGCAGTTGATGATAACCGGAACGAAGATCGATCCTAGAATAAACGGATGAACCTTGAAGCTGATCGAACAGATCATCGATTCTCGGGAGAGGGTAACGATTTTTAATAGTAAGTTTGTTCAATTCGCGATAATCAATACACAAATGGAAGGAACCATCTTTCTTTTTAACAAACAGAACAGGAGCTCCCCAAGGGGACTAACTGGGATGAATGAAGCCTTTGTCTAACAACTCACGAAGTTGACTCGAAAGTTCTTGAAGTTCGGAAGGAGCGAGTCGATAAGGAGCACGTGCTATAGGGGCAGCACCGGGAACAAGATCGATTTGAAATTCTACCACACGTTGCGGCGGAAGGCCGGGTAATTCCTCGGGAAACACCTCAGGAAAATCTCTAACAATATGAACATCACCAACGCTCTTCTCTTCTTTACCAAAATCAACAACATGGGCTAGAATAGCATGACAGCCCTTGCGAAGATATTTTTGAACTTTCAAACAGTTAACAAGGTTTAACTGTCAGCATTTCTTATCCCCAAAAACCATCAGCGGCTCACCCACCACTTTAGTAATACGAACAGCCTTCTCATAACACACAATTTCAGCACGATTCTCAGACAACCAATCCATACCAATGACAACGTCAAAACTTCCTAGTTCAATCGGTATTAAGTCTACCTAAAAGTCTCTACCATCCAGTTTAATGTTACACTTACGATACACAGTATTAGAAGTAAGCACTTTACCATTAGCTATCTCTACAACATAAGTTCTGTCTAGCGGAGTTAACGGAGTTTTGATTTTTGGACTAAATTTACTTGACACAAAACTTACATCAGCCCCTGAATCAAATAGTACATAAACCGATAAATCATTGACCAAGAACGTACCAGTAATGAGTTTTGGATCTTCCTCGGCATCCCTAACATTAATATTGAACGCCCTTCCACACGCGTTCTCAACAGTCTTCTTATTAGGGCACGTATCATGGAAATTCCCAGGCTTGCCACACTCATAACAAACCTTCTGGGTACCACCATTTTTTGACTTCCCATTACCATTACCACAACTATTAGCAGGAGGAGCAGCATTCAGCATAACCACTTTGCAATCCTTCGTAATGTGACCCTGTTTCGAACACCTATTATAAGTAACTGAACAATACCCATCATGTGCCTTATAACATCTCGGACACACGCGCTGACTACGATTACTCGAACCAGAAGTATTTTGTTTCTTCTGCTGACTTTGATCTGGTTGCGGGAGTTATCCCACTTCCTTTTTCCATCATCAGCCTTTTTAACAACTTCATCACCCGCATCAGACGCAGCTTTCTTTCCCCTCCTCAAGATCTTATCATTTAGCTTATGCGCCATAGAGATGGCAACTTTAATAGTCTGGGGCTCGCTAGACTCAACCCCAGTCTCAATCTGCTCAGATAACCCATCAATATAAGCTTCAATCTTACGATCTTCTTCAGGATAGGTATTTGGACACAGCAGCGTTAATTCAAAGAACCTTTGATCATAGGCATCGATATCGGTGCCCTTCATCTTTAAGTTCTTAAGTTCAGTCTCTAACTTTTTGAGTTCACCCCGTGGACGATAACTGGTGATCATCCTCTCTTTAAATGCATTCCATGTCAAACCATAAGTAGCACCATTACCCAAACTGTTCACCAGATTATTCCACCAAGTTAGTGCACTATCCTTGAGAGTGCAGCTGGCAAAACTGACCTTGTCCTCATCACGAACTCTATTAACTCGAAAAATAGACTCTACTTTCACAAACCAGCGGGTAAGTCCGATAGGTCCTTCGGTGCCACTGAACTGCTGTGGACGACTAGCCATGGAAGTCTTGTGGGAGCATCCCACCTGATTGTTGGCATTAGCATTAACGTTAGCAGCCATAGCAGCTGCTATCCTTTCAGAAATTAAACGTTGCATGCGAGCTTCGTTGGACTCACAGGGCGGTATGATCTTCAAAACAGAATAACACAATCGTTAGTACTAAGAATAATACTAGTGTTATAAAGGAATAGATTGAACATGAAAAGATTAACCATTAAGATAATAGTCAAGGAACACTATGAGTAATACCATGATAGTTATGGTAGTTATAGAAATAGCCACCACATGCATACATATTTATGATAAAATCATACATCATACATAGCAGCTAACATACATGAACTATATTACGCATAGAATATAACATGCCAAGAGTCACAACATCAGAATAAAACATGATAATGATAAACAAATGTTATAAAAGAAATAACCATTCATACATAAATGAAAATATCCCATAACAAAATCCTCGGCAAAACGTCGTACATCACCCATAAATGAATGTATAAAAGGACAACAAGTCTATGAAATAAAGAAATCACTCATGATAACATCATATCACATCTGCTTGGAGCGGGTACGATAAGCTGGGCCGGTATGAGGCTCCTCAGGAGTCTCATACTTCCTCAACTTACCCTTAACCGTCTCCAACTCCACCTTGAGACCGCGCATCTCGCTCTCAAGAGCCTCGAACTTAGCATCCACCTCTCGGTTACGCTTTCGGATCCTGAATTCGATCTCATTCTTGAAACTAATAAACCCATCCATAGCAGCTCTAATCTCATCCATCGTATCTACATGCGATAAGACACGCAGGCAGTCGCTTAGAGCATCAATGCATGTCTCTGGCGTGGATGGCCTAGTCATATGAGTAATGGTGTCCATGTAGTAGTTAACTGGATCGTTCGTGCGAGGCTGCCGACTACGTCGATGAGCGGTAGACGGGGAAATAGGAGCAGGAACAGAATTATTGCTTGAAGCAGACATCTGCAAACAGAGAAACCACATACCACATACCACATACAATAGAGAAATAACATAAGCAATAACTTATGAATATTCCTCATCTGAACAAAAGTGCATAATAATGCTATATCAAGGAAGGTCAGGTTGTAGACTAGACTCTAATGCACCCTAAAGACCAAGGGTTGACCACATTATGACTTCCTAGTTCCCTACAACCTGGCTCTGATACCATCTTGTAACAGCCCGAGTACAACCCGTAGTGGATATTGTCCGCTTTGCCCCGACGCACGGTGACTCACGGTTTTGCTTCTCGGGACTCAACCTCAAAACGCGTCCACTAGAGGAGGTATCCACACCCTTATAAGGGGTGTTTCGTTCTCCTCCCCCACCGATGTGGGATGAGTTCTCACACTCTCCCCCACTCAGGACACTGCGTCCCCGCAGTGCACATCGATGCGGGCCCCAGCTCTGATACCAACTGTGATGACCCGTCAAGTACCCTTAACTGCTCCGTCACTTGGTCCAACAGCTTGATCGAAACTCTAAATGAATTTATTAAACAACATTGCATTCTTTATTCAAAATAATTTCCTATAAAGGAAGTTTACCAAAATAAGTAGTTTAAACAAACCCAACTCATTAAAATATCCAAAGTTGACCAAAACATTGTCAACCAAACACCCACAGTTTAACAAACCAAAAGAGAATGCAAAGTTTTAATGTTTAACAAAAATCTGCCAAAATGCATGCAGACTCTCTACCACAACGGAAGCCATATAATTAATGTACCTGTTAAAAAATGCGAGTAAACTATCAACAAAAATGTTGAGTGAATTATAGGTTTTAAAACAACGTATAAACTTTAGACCACAAGATTTCAAATATTAGAAAACATAAATCATTATTTCATTAATCCATGAGTCACCTGGTAACCACTTAACCATTTCCATACCCTTACCAAACACAATATACACTGAACAGGTGTATCTTCAAATATAACAAAGTACTAATACATTCTGATTATAAATTACTAGCGCGACTAGCTCGAAATGGGGCTGTCAAGCCCGATAGATCTATCCATAGGATTCGCGTTCACCAGTAGAAACCAGTGATTACAGTTACCAGACTAGGGAATATTTTCGTTCAACTCATAATGAATAATTTAAATTTAATTTCCATTTGTGTCTAAACGTAAAAGAAAATGCATGTAATCACATCCCAAAAATACTTTAAACAATATGAAAAACGGGACTATAACTCACCTTAATGTAAATGAAGTGATAACACAGAAACATGAGCAGCAAAAGATAAGGTGATCAAGAATGATCACAACGCCGACCTATAAACAAAGCAAGTCGATATAAATAACTAACCTAGGTCAAGTCTTAGTATGATCGCTATAGTACTTGTTGCAAGTAAACATAGAACAACACTCGGTATGTTTCGGTATGATCAGGACAACGTTAAACACTACTTTCTATTTTTAGAAAGTTTCTAGTTTTAGCAGGTTTTCATTTTTGGAAAGTTTCCATTTTTGGAAAGTTTCCATTTTTGGAAAGTTTCTATTTTAGGAAAGTTTCTATTTTTGAAAGTTTCTATATTTAGAAAGTTTCCATATTTAGAAAGTTACTTTTTTTGAAAAGTTTTTAACTTAGGAAAGTTTCCTTAATTAGAAAGTCAACAAAAGTCAACTGAAAGTCAAAGTCAACCAAAAGTCAACTCAAAAGTCAACCTTGGTCAAACTTAGTCAACCTTGAATTTTAAAGTGTATATTATATATTAATAATATAAGTTATAATATTATTTAAAGTCATATATGTATAATCATGTCATATCATAAGTTTAATTACATTAAATTGAATTATAAAGTTAACATAAGTTTAAATGATATAATTAATATAACATAAATATTTTATTAATTAATTAAATATTAATCATAACATAAGTATTATTAATTAATAATAAATTTTTAATCATATCATAAGTATTATTAATTAATAATGCATTATTAATCATATACAAAGTATTTAATTATAATTATTAAACCATAAGTATTTAATAATTAAATTATAATTAAATAATAATTAAGCCTTATAATAATTAAATAATTAATTAATCTTTATTATAAGTCTTAATGTAATAATCTCATAACATAAGTTTAATACTTATCATAAGTATTTTTCATTAGTAATAAAAGTATTATTAATCATAAGTTTAATTAAAAGTATAATTAAATCATAATGTAATTAATAAATGATATAATAAATATATCATAAGTCTTGATTAAAAATAATTAATTTTATATCATAAGTAATTTAATAATAATAAAAATCATTATTTATATCATAAGTTCAAATTTTAGAACCATAAGTTTAATTAAACGTTCGCCGGGTCATAACATTAGCCCCGGGTGTCGATTTTCGATGAATTTTATATATATCCTCGCCTAACCAAACCACCCGACACCTTAGTGTACTCAAGAACACCCTAAAGTCAATTCCCAAGTCGTGACCTACAGCCATGAACCAACTAAGAACATTAATCCGCTTAAAATCTTGTTTTAGCCATTCCGGATGATCCGTGGCTCGGATTTCGATGACCCGAACATGAATGTTCATCCAATCATCAATCCTAACCCACAAGTACACCTTAGAGCCTCAAAAAATGGTCACAAAGTAGGACCTCAACTGATTACATTCGTTTTTACATTTTAATCTCATTAAAACACTAAATCAAGCATAACTTTTGATCCGAGACTCGAAATAACATGAATCCAAAGCCTAAAATTATTGTCTTGATGAGAGGAACTCATCTATACACTTTATTTTATCAAAACACAAGTAAATTTTACTGATTTCATCAAAAAATCCGCTGCCCCAATTTAATCAAACCGAAAACATACATAAGCGAGCATTTCTACCCATACAATCATCAATACAACAATACACAAGTACTATACAATCATAATAACATCAAAAACAGTAAAAAAATGAATAAAAGTGAAAAAGTTAGGGTTAGAGTTTATACCCTAATCAAGAATTGATTAGTATAGACGCATAGAGGATGATGCGGTGAATCCGGAAATGATGAAAGCTCCTTGAAATGAGTTCTTGATTGATGAATATGATGATGATTATGATGATTGTGGTGGGTGACGGCTCAAAAAGGAGGAAAATGGAGGAGAAAAGTTAGAGAGAAAAATTAGGTTTTTTGGAAATGTGTTAAAATGAAATGTAAAAATCAAAAATGGAAAAACAAGGGCTAAACACTCCCTCCCTTGGAGTGTTCGGCTGAGAATTGCATGGGGGTGGGCCCCATTAGCCCAATTTTGTTAAATGGTAATTTACTTTTGGCCCGAACGCTCGAACGAAACCCGAAATGCGAAAACACCGCTACGCGATTAATTCTTCGGAGAGATAACGCAAACGAATATAGATAAACACTATATATATACATATGATATAAATATATCATATTTAAAATAATAGGGATTCGAAATTCTCAAAAGTCTGACCGTTGGTTTGAAAACCGAAAAGATTCGCCGGATACAAATTTTCATATAACACATAATAATTAATATATTATTACTAAAATAATAATATAGATCATAGAAATGATGTGGCACGAATAACAATTAACGAACATAAAACAATAAACGGTAAAAGATAACGAAAAAAGTATGGTCGTGACAGTCATCATGGAGCAAACTTAACTGCAAGAAAAGTCTACGAATCAAGATTTTATTGGACGTCTATATTCCGAGATGCGCAAGAGCTTGTAAAGCGTTGTGATGCATGCCAAAGACAAGGTATTATCTCTATGAAGAATGAGATGCCTCGGACTAATATCCAAGCTTGCGAGATCTTTGATATATGGGGATTAGACTTCATGGGACCAATCCAAAGTCTAATGGGAAAGAATATGTCCTCGTAGCAGTAGATTACGTCTCCAGATGGGTCGAAGGCCAAACATTTCCAACAAATGATGCCAAGGTCGTCACTAACTTCCTGAAGAGACTCTTCTGCCGATTTAGAGCTCCCCGTGCTATAATAAGTGTTAGAGGCACACACTTCTACAATACCCAATTTATGAAGGTGATGCAACAAGACGGAGTTACCCAAAAATGTCCACTGCGTATCATCCGCATACTAGCGGACAAGCAAAGGTCACCAACAGAGTACTCATGAGAATTTTAGAACGCACCGTTGGCCATCATGGAAATAAATGGGTCGAGAAACTAGATGAAATGTCCCGTTCTTATTGATTAAAAACGTTCCATATTAATTGATTTCGTTGCGAGGTTTTGACCTCTATATGAGACATTTTTTCAAAGACTGCATTCATTTTTAAAACAAACCATAACCTTTATTTCATAAATAAAGGTTTAAAAAGCTTTACGTAGATTATCAAATAATGATAATCTAAAATATCCTGTTTACACACGACCATTACATAATGGTTTACAATATAAATATGTTACATCGAAATCAGTTTCTTGAATGCAGTTTTTACACAATATCATACAAACATGGACTCCAAATCTTGTCCTTATTTTAGTATGCAACAGCGGAAGCTCTTAGTATTCACCTGAGAATAAACATGCTTTAAACGTCAACAAAAAATGTTGGTGAGTTATAGGTTTAACCTATATATATCAAATCGTAACAATAGACCACAAGATTTCATATTTCAATACACATCCCATACATAGAGATAAAAATAATTCATATGGTGAACACCTGGTAACCGACATTAACAAGATGCATATATAAGAATATCCCCATCATTCCGGGAAACCCTTCGGATATGATATAAATTTCGAAGTACTAAAGCATCCGGTACTTTGGATGGGGTTTGTTAGGCCCAATAGATCTATCTTTAGGATTCGCGTCAATTAGGGTGTCTGTTCCCTAATTCTTAGATTACTAGACTTAATAAAAAGGGGCATATTCGATTTCGATAATTCAACCATAGAATGTAGTTTCACGTACTTGTGTCTATTTTGTAAATCATTTATAAAACCTGCATGTATTCTCATCCCAAAAATATTAGATTTTAAAAGTGGGACTATAACTCACTTTCACAGATTTTTACTTCGTTGGGAAGTAGGACTTGGCCACTGGTTGATTCACGAACCTATAACAATATATACATATATATCAAAGTATGTTCAAAATATATTTACAATACTTTTAATACATTTTGATGTTTTAAGTTTATTAAGTCAGCTGTCCTCGTTAGTAACCTACAACTAGTTGTCCACAGTTAGATGTACAGAAATAAATCGATAAATATTATCTTGAATCAATCCATGACCCAGTGTATACGTATCTCAGTATTGATCATAACTCAAACTATATATATATTTTGGAATCAACCTCAACCCTATATAGCTAACTCCAACATTCACATATAGAGTGTCTATGGTTGTTCCGAAATATATATATAGATGGGTCGACATGATAGGTCGAAACATTGTATACGTGTCTATGGTATCTCAAGTGCTTGAATGCTGACCACGGTAGTGCGTACGCATCATCTTGACCCACTTGCTCTAGATAGGTATTCCACCATGTTAACGCAGAACCTGTGAAGGTATGCGTAGCGTACTTCACTTTGTCCTCTTCAGTACACTTACTTATGGCAAACACCGATTCGACCTTCTCGGTCCACCGTTTCAATCCGAGTCCTTCGGTTCCATCAAATTCCAAAGGTTTGCACGCAGTGAATTCTTTGTAGGTGCATCCTACACGATTTCCTGTACTGCTAGATCCAAGGTTATTGTTGGTATGTAGCGCAGCCTGTACTGCGGCTATGTTTGAAGCAAGAAAGGCATGAAATTCCTCTTCACTCATATTCAAGGAGTGTCGAGTAGTCGGTGCCATTTCCTTCAAATAGTCAAATGAAACAAGTTAATCATACAGAATATTAAGAGTAGTCAATAGTATCTCGTAGCATAATATGAACTCATTTATAAAAGCTTTTTATTCATATTAGCATTTTATAAGTTTAAATTCGGGTAGTACCTACCCGTTAAGTTCATACTTAGTAGCTAATATACAATTCAACTACTACAATTCTATATGAAAAATTGATTATAATAATATTTCGCGTTCAAACTTTTACACAATATTTTACAAACTTACAATACCGCTTATTTTACATATAGCATGAAATATAGCACACAATAACTTTGATACACGATAGTTGTGAAGATAATTCTAGCTAGTATACAAGTCGTTCAGTAAAGGCAATAAAGACATGTAATTCATACGTCCAGAAACAAGTCATGCATTCTGGTTTTACTAGGACTATTTCCCATCCTTGGTCTTGTGGAACATAACCGTTATGGCCGTTGATAAGACAGCGTGTTGTAACGTCGTCAAAGGGACGAGGGTTACGTAATGTCCAACAGTCCCGTAACAATCTAAAAACCTTGTTTCTCACCCCAACTACTGAGTCCGTTACTTGTGGAAATGTTTTGTTTAATAGTTGTAGGCCGACGTTCTTGTTCTCACTTTGGTGAGAAGCGAACATTACTAACCCGTAAGCATAACATGCTTCTTTATGTTGCATGTTAGCCGCTTTTTCTAAATCATGAAGTCCTATGTTCAGATACATTGAGTCAAAATAATTTCTTAACCCGTTGCGTAAAATAGCACTTGGGTTCCCCGCAATATATGCGTCAAAGTAAACACATCATAACTTATGGGTTTCCCAATGTGATATCCCCCATCTTTCAAACGAAAGTCTCTTATAAACCAAGGCATTCTTGGAACGTTCTTCGAATGTCTTACAAACTGATTTTGCCATAAATAGTTGTGCCGAGGAATTCTGACCGACTCTAGACAAGATTTCATCAATCATGTCTCCGGGTAAGTCTTCTAAAATATTAGGTTGTCTATCCATTTTGTGTTTTTATACTGTAAAATAGACAAGAGTTAGATTCATAAAAGATACTTATTAATACAAGCAATTTTTACATATATCATAAAGCATAAGCACACTATATTACATATATTACACCACACTAATACAACTATCTTATTCCAACTCGCTCGTTTCTTCTTCTTCGATTTTGGTTCGTTTTTCCAAGTTTCTAGGGATATATGATGTTCCCCTAATACTAGCTGTCGTTTTCCACAACGGTTTAGAAAAACCTGGTGGTTTAGAGGTTCCCGGGTCATTGTTACAACTTAAGGACTTCGGGGGTTGACGATACATATAAAGTTCATCGGGGTTGGAATTAGATTTCTCTATTTTTATGCCCTTTCCCTTATTATTTTCTTTTGCCTTTTTAAATTCAGTTGGGGTAATTTCTATAACATCATCGGAATTCTCGTCGGAATCCGATTCATTAGAGAATTGGTAATCCTCCCAATATTTTGCTTCCTTGGCGGAAACACCATTGACCATAATTAACCTTGGTCGGTTGGTTGAGGATTTTCTTTTACTTAACCATTTTATTATTTCCCCCACCGGTTCTATTTCCTCCTCCGGTTCCTCCTCTTCCAGTTCTGATTCTTCTTCCGGTTCTGATTCTTCTTCCGGTTCCTCTTCGGGAACTTGTGAATCAGTCCAATATATATTCGACTCTTCGTTATTATTAGGTGAGTCAATGGGATTTGTGCTAGAGGTAGACATCTATCACACAATATCAAACATGTTAAGAGATTAATATATCACATAATATATACATGTTAATAATATATAGTTTCCAACAAAAATGTTAAGCAATCATTTTTAAAGAAAACACGGTCGAAGTCCAGACTCACTAATGCATCCTAACAAACTCAATAAGACACACTAATGCAAATTTTCTGGTTCCCTAAAACCAACACTCGGATACCAACTGAAATGTCCCGTTCTTATTGATTAAAAACATTCCATATTAATTGATTTCGTTGTGAGGTTTTGACCTCTATATGAGACGTTTTTTCAAAGACTGCATTCATTTTTAAAACAAACCATAACCTTTATTTCATAAATAAAGGTTTAAAAAGCTTTACGTAGATTATCTAATAATGATAATCTAAAATATCCTGTTTACACACGACCATTACATAATGGTTTACAATACAAATATGTTACATCGAAATCAGTTTCTTGAATGCAGTTTTTACACAATATCATACAAACATGGACTCCAAATCTTGTCCTTATTTTAGTATGCAACAGCGGAAGCTCTTAGTATTCACCTGAGAATAAACATACTTTAAACGTCAACAAAAAATGTTGGTGAGTTATAGGTTTAACCTATATATATCAAATCG
Organism: Rutidosis leptorrhynchoides; assembly: GCF_046630445.1. Taxonomy (NCBI): domain Eukaryota; kingdom Viridiplantae; phylum Streptophyta; class Magnoliopsida; order Asterales; family Asteraceae; genus Rutidosis; species Rutidosis leptorrhynchoides. Next base: position 277,548,153 of record NC_092340.1, on the reverse strand, counting down.
TAACAATAGACCACAAATTTCATATTTCAATACACATCCCATACATAGAGATAAAAATCATTCATATGGTGAACACCTGGTAACCGACATTAACAATATGCATATATAAGAATATCCCCATCATTTCGGGACACCCTTCGGATATGATATAAATTTTGAAGTACTAAAGCATCCGGTACTTTGAATGGAGTTTGTTAGGCCCAATAGATCTATCTTTAGGATTCGCGTCAATTAGGGTGTCTGTTCCCTAATTCTTAGATTACCAGACTTAATAAAAAGGGGCATATTCGATTTCGATAATTCAACCATAGAATGTAGTTTCACGTACTTGTGTCTATTTTGTAAATCATTTATAAAACCTGCATGTATTCTCATCCCAAAAATATTAGATTTTAAAAGTGGGACTATAACTCACTTTCACAGATTTTTACTTCGTCGGGAAGTAGGACTTGGCCCCTGGTTGATTCACGAACCTATAACAATATATACATATATATAAAAGTATGTTCAAAATATATTAACAATACTTTTAATACATTTTGATGTTTTAAGTTTATTAAGTAAGCTGTCCTCGTTAGTAACCTACAACTAGTTGTCCACAGTTAGATGTACATAAATAAATCAATAAATATTATCTTGAATCAATCCATGACCCAGTGTATACGTATCTCAGTATTAATCACAACTCAAACTATATATATATTTTGGAATCAACCTCAACCCTATATAGCTAACTCCAACATTCACATATAGAGTGTCTATGGTTGTTCCGAAATATATATATAGATGGGTCGACATGATAGGTCGAAACATTGTATACGTGTCTATGGTATCTCAAGATTACATAATATACAATATAAGTTGATTAGGTTATGATTGGAATAGATTTATTACTAACTTTCACGTAGGTAAAATGAGTAGTTTTTATCAATCTTGTTTTACTCGCCATTTTTTCGTTTCTAATCCGTTTTGAGTGATTCCAGTGGCCACGGTTTCGTATTGAACTTAAATTTATGAATCTAAACAGAAAACGTATAAGTTTATAGTCGGAAATACAAGTTACAAGTCGTTTTTGAAAGAGGTAGTCATTTCCGTCGAAAGAACGACATCTTGATGACCATTTTGAAAAACATACTTTCACTTTGAGTTTAACCATGATTTTTGGATATAGTTTCATGTTCATAAGAGAAATCATTTTTCCAGAAGTATAGCTTTTAAATCAAAGTTCTTCTTAGCTTTTAATTATCCCAACCAAAACAGCCCTCGGTTTTACTACGACGGCGTATATCCAGTTTTATGGTGTTTATCGTGTTTTCGGGTTTTAAATCATTAAGTTAGCATATCATATAGATATATAACATGTGTTTAGTTGATTTTAAAAGTCTAGTTAGAAGGATTAACTTTATTTGCGAACAAGTTTAGAATTAACTAAACTATGTTCTAGTGATTACAAGTTTATAACGTTGAATAAGACAGCTTCTTATGTATGAATCGAATGATGTTATGAACATCATTACCACCTCAAGTTCCTTGGATAAACCTACTGGAAATGAGAAAAATGGATCTAGCTTCAAAGGATCCTTGGATGGCTTGAAAGTTCTTGAAGCAGAATCATGACACGAAAACAATTTCAAGTAAGATTTCCACTCGAAATAAGATTGTTATAGTTATAGAAATTGAATTAAAGTTTGAATATGATTATTACCTTGTATTAGAAATATAACCTACTGTAAGTAACAAAGGTTTCTTGAGACGACCCGACCCAATCCATAGGGACGAATACAATAACATATGATTACATCGCGAGGTACTTGACCTCTATATGAAACATTTTACAAACGTTGCATTTATTCTAAAAAAAAACAATCTAATATTACATCGATTGTTGACATGATCGCCTAATATTTCATAATATCCAAATGTCCTAAACCACCATTTACTTATTAATAGTCTCTAGTGAACTTCAATGACTCGAATGCAACGTTTTTGAATCATGGCTTAAATGGTCCCGAGTAGTATCCTTAGTATGAGCTAATGCACAGCGGAAGACTTAATTCATACCTGAGAATAACATGCTTTAAAATGTCAACATAAAGTTGGTGAGATATAGGTTTAATACCGGCAGCGATATAAATATAGACCACAAGATTTCATATGTAAACATTTTAATAAAAATATTCTAAGTGGTTGAGCACTTGGTAACCATACTTAACATTTAATCACGTCGCATATTCCCTTTATTATGAAATCTTACTACACCGTACCAAGTGTAGTCACGAAACGAAGTACTGTGCAACCGTTGAATACTGGTCGTCCAGTCCGGTTGGGGTTGTCAGGCCCGATAGATCTATCAACAGGATTCGCGTTTACAATACCGCTGTAAATAGTAGTTACCAAGCTACAGGGAAGTATGCCAGTGGTACAACTCAACGTAGAATATATTTTTCAGTTACTTGTGTCCATATCGTAAAACATAAAATACATGTATTCTCATCCCAAAATATTTAGAGTTTAAAAGTGGGACTATATACTCACTTTTGCCTTGAAGATATATAATTTCGACTTGGTCTCCGATTGATATCACGAACCTATCCATATATAATATATCAATACCTTTTCTTTTTAAACAATCGTCACATATATATACTTATAATACTTTTAATACTTTTAATAATTCCTTAGTCCGTAGTTAGCAGTCCGATGTTAGTAATTCAATTTTAATGGTTCATTTTTAGGTGTTTAATAAACCCCCAACGAAATAAATAAAACCCCTATCGTATATGTATTGGTCGAGATTAATCTTGACCCACGGTACCGGTGTTGTCAAATGACGTGTTACGTACATAAAGTACCGGTGTTGTCAAATGACGTGTTGCGTACAATCATGGGATCTTATGATTAATCTTCTCGTATTGTTTACGGGTGATCCTGAACCATATAAAATTAAATTATGAGTACATATATATAAAATATCATGTTATTTTAGAAAGATGTGATTTATTTAATTTTCTCCAATTATTTTCGTAGCTAAACTAGTCTTAGATATCCGATCTCGTTTTGGTCATAGTTTCTTCGTTACAACTCCGTTTACGTTGATTCAACTTGCCATCTCCTTGGATCGAGTTCCTCTATAAGACTATGAACTATAAATACCTTAGTTTGTATTCGAAATCACAGGTCATAGGTCAAATTTTAGTGAAACTTATGAAGTTAATCATTTTTGTTACAAAAATATCATTTAATGACCATTTTTCTAAAAATACTTATACTTTGAATTAAATCATGAAATTTTTATGTGTTAACATATTCATAAGAAATATCATTTTTCCAGAATATAAACCTCCAATTCAAAGTTTAAGATGGTTTTTAATTATCCAACCCAAAACAGCCCCCGGTTGCACTCCGACGTCGTAAAAACAGTTTTTAAGGTGTTCTTTGAAAAACCAAGTTATACCTTGTTAAATTAGCATATATTTAAGTTATATTACAGGTCTTGAAGTATTTTAAAAGTTAAGTTAGAAGGATCTATTTAGTTTGCAAACAAGTTTGAAAACATTCAAACTATGTTCTTGTTGTTAAAATTTTATACCACAAAATAAGATAGCTATATATATATGAATCAAATAGAATTATGAACAAGGTTACTACCTCAAGTTACTTGGACAAGGTTGCTGTAAAAGAGGAGTAAAAACCTAGAACCAAAAGGGTGATGGAATTGGATGAAAGATTGGAAGTAAACTTGTGTTCTTGGGAAGGATTCTTGAAGTGTTTTTGTAAGGTTTTTCTTATGGTGTTTAAGTGATGTTTTTATGGCTAGATCTTCATGGATATTAGCTGAATGGTTATGGAGTTTAAGGCTCTTAAAAGTGTGTGTGTTTTTAGCTAGAGGTTTGAGGTAAAAATGAATCAAAAATTGAAAATGGATGGAGTATAAATGGTGGTGTAAAAGGTGTATAAGTTTGTAATTTTGTGAAAAGATCTTTTAATCATGTGAAATTGTCATACTAGATAACAAAAGTAGTTACCTTATACATAGGGCATGAACAAGGGCTGGTTGGTGGTGATTTGATGTGTATATACCAATAGTAAATACGTATAGAAGCTAGGTATGATACGAGTACATATACTCTAGATATACGTATAGAAATCTTGTGAAAAATGGAATGAGAATTCAAATATAGCTATCTTTTGTGAATACACTTATATTGTTTTATGTATTTAAGTCCTTAAAAAGTGATTAAATACATTACTTATACGATATATGTATAAACATTATAGGTCATAAGTATTTATGTCAAATAACGTTACGTATGGTTATCGTTTTGAAAACTTAAGTTAGTAGTTTCAAAATATACTTATAACTTATTGTTATTAATACAAAATGAGATATTAAAACATCCTTAGATCATGTTAAATATGTATATATACATATATATACACAAACGTATAATTATCATATGTTATATAGTTCGTGATATCATCGGTCAAACTAGACAGTCAAACGTTGTGTAAAACTCTTTTCAAAACATAAGTTTCAACAATTTGGATTGCTTATCATGTTGGTAAGGTTTAAATTATGTAAATATTAATCTTATAAGTGTAAAACGAGCGGAAAAATCCGTGTCGTTACATTACCTACCCGTTAAATAAATTTCGTCCTGAAATTTGGTAGAGGTTGTCATAATTAACAATAGGAATGTTTTCATGACGAATATGAGGTAATAATAGAGTTTTATCATTATTGGAAGATACGGATAAAACGGTTCGATCATGTGAAGCGCACGAGTGAAGCTATCACAAAAGAATGAAATGGGTGAATATGGAATTGTTTTAACCGATAACGTGATTAGAATTGATTTCCGGAATTTATGGAATATCTTACGTAATAAGATTTGGTTCTTTGGCGATCAAGATCTTCTTTGATTTAGTGCGGCAATCTGTTTCGATTTCTTTGTCGAATATTTTGCTATAAATCCACTTCCTTCTCTTCCTTATTTCCACAACTCACATCTTCTATCCTTTCTCCTTCAACTCATACCTTAAAGTATTCTTTTAAATGCTCCATCCCGTTCTAATTCTTGTTATACTTCTAACTTTCATATCTTTCATTCTTCTCTTTCATTTATCGCCAGAAGAATCTATTTACTTCTATCCTTTCCTCGGAATTATAATGTTTTTTATTCTCCCGTGTCTTTACGTTGCAATACGTATTGATATACACGGTTTGTAAATCCTGGGTGATTTTCGGCCTTTGTATTCTTCATTATTTTTCAAAGCTTCATACTTTCATTTTCTCTTCCCGACTTCGAGTCAAGCGAGTAATGGTCCGGAATTTGTAGATATGAGATTCGAAATGAGTATAGCTAATGCTCTAAGAAAGAAATGGTAATAGAACAATTTTGATTTGTCAAATTACCAGAATACCCCGAAAAAGATAGAACTGTCAGGATGACATGTTCCTATTATGTTTGAGAATTGGATAGAATGTAAGAGCCGTGTAACATGGCACATGATGATGGTACTGTGAATCATCACATTTCATTAGAAACTTAACATGACTTACTGTAATATAATGAAGTTGATCAAGTTTCATTATATTATACTAATTCATGCATCAGTTCCCAACACTGCTTCAGAACATTCCTATTTTAAACTTGAAGGTTTTAGAACTTAGAAACTAACACAGTTTCTTTTATGTTGTAACGCAGATATTACGGAGAAATAAATATTCTCAGATAAGAATAGTTGTGAAAATATCTCCAGAAATATGGAGAATATAATAACGGAAGATATGAAGATATCTTATAATATCTTAGATAAGATGATGATGAAGAATATCATCGGGAAAGGTTTAGAATAAGGGGTGGGGTTTTTACTAATGGTTTCAGCAGGCACTGAATCGTTTGAATCCTTTGAAAGCAGATTCAGTTCTTGTGATTTATCCACAACCTCTTTCATACTTTGCTCAAACCGTTTTCCGGTTTCAACTCTTCTCTTTTTCTGAGTTTTATCAACCACTGTGCTTCATCATCAAACTTTTGACTGTTTAAAATCGTTTACAATTTTCGCTGCTTCATCAGCATTTAAAGAACTACTTCATAATTCAGGGTGTTTTTCAGAAACTTCACCTTCGGAGTATGAAATCCTTAGGAATAGACGTTATAGGTATGACTGTGAAGTTTTGCGAGATTTTTAAAATACTAATTGCGGATTCCGCCAAAAAGATGACAAGCTGCTGGTACATGATGTCGTGGAATATGAAAGGTTCTCCGGTAACAACGGTGAAAGGACAAGGTATATATATCGAGGTTATAATAAGAGTAGTCCTACTGAGAAATCAAAGTGGAGCTTTGACAAAATCGACTTATATTGAAAAGAGAAATGTAAGGTTGTTTTTGCTAATGAATGATAAGGAATTTGATGCGGATAAGTTTTAACGATAACTTCGGTTTCAAAAGTTTCAGGTGTATAACTATATGCATAAATCTTTCTTCCGTAGACGAGGTGCGGCTGGTTCAACTTCTCGATCGAGGTGTTTTCAAGAATCATGAAAAGATTTGAATGAGGATTATAATTGTCGAAGTACAAATGAGGTTTAGGATGAAATCAAGTGGCAAACTTGAAGAATTTTTTTAGTTTCATATGTTATAATCAACATTTTATTTCATTTTAATTGTCCAAAGTTAGCAGTCCAAAAGTCCGATTGTCCAATGGTTCAATAAATTCGTATATAAATTAAATATATAATATCCGAGTTAATTTATACGTATCGTGACCCGTGTACCGGTCTCAGTGTCGATCACAACTCAAACCATATATATATTTTGGAATCAACTCCAACCCTGTATAGCCAACTCCCATCTTCACATATAGAGTGTCTACAGTTGTTCCGAAATATATATATAGATGGGTCGATATGATAAGTCGAAACCTTGCATACGCGTCCCGTTATTTAAAATGCATAAAGTGCGGAAATTAAATAACAATAAATAAAATTGCGAGAATGTAAATTGCGATAAATTAAATGTTAATCAGTTAGCTGGGAACAGTTAGCCGAAACAGTTAGCGTGGAATCTTAACAATGTTCATCATAGTTAATTCGTGTGTTTCTAACCAATTTTTAATTTGTCCAATGTTTCTTCTTTATGCCACTTGTTGGATTCGGATAGGTAAAAATCCAAATATGAAATTTAAATGGAAATGATTATTCTGGGGTGAACGGATACGTATATCCATGGTTGTAAGTAGAATAACAAATGACCGTTGAATCAGATTCGAAAAATGTACAGTGTAACTTATTAATATGAAATCCAAATATTCCACGGGTACTACCTACCCGTTAAAATATTTTTCATCATTAACAGTTTGTACGAAAGAATTTTTAATTACAATCTTTATGAAAATATACTTGCATATATATTTTCTTCGGATGTAATTATGAATTTAATGAGTCAATAAGATATTAAACTCATTTGATTTTTCGGTTAGAATTGGAGTACATAATCTTTAAAACATTAAAGATTACATAATCGCTATGTAGAACGAAAACAAATGATGTAGAACAATACATAGAACGATGATAATCAATGTGGAACAATATATAGAACAAAGATCATACTCGAAGTTCCGATGAGGTTTTTGAGGTATGTGATGTTGATATCCGAGATACAGTTTGTGAGGTTGAGATTTTGGGAGTGACAAGAGTACTGTCGGCGTTGATGATGGTGGTACAGATTATGCTGCTGGTGCTGCTACTGGTGTTTGTAACCTTCGCACCGTATTTTCTAAAGCCACTACCCGAGCGCGAAGCTCGTTGACTTCTTCTATTATACCGGGATGATTGACGGTTGGAACGAGCGAATGAACAAGATTCGAAATATGGGATAGTATGTAGTCATGACGAGATACTCTAGAAATGAGCGAGAAAATGGTGTTTCGAATAGTTTCGCCGGTAAGTGCTTCAGGTTCATCGTTAAGAGGACAATTTGGTGGATGGAATGGATCACCTTCTTCTTGCCTCCAGAGATTTAGTATATTACGAACCCATCCCCAATTCATCCAGAATAGATGATGGGAAATTGGTTGATCCATTCCGGTGACGCTGTTCTCGGGGCTCGAATGGAAATCCATATCGGCGTAGCTATCGAAGTCGGAGGAATTCGAACTGGATGAAGAATCCATCTTGTATAGTCGGAGAAATGAATTTTTGGTATGGAATAGATTATAGAAATTGGGTTTGGTACTCCTCAATACATAATTTACATATGTATATATAATACCAAAATCCCGTGAATTACGGAGAATTTTTGAAATACGTCAAGCAATGTCTATAGTAACAGATACGCTAAGATATGAATTTTGTCTATACACTATCGATGCACTTAAATGCAGTAAGACGTGTCTAGACTTAAGAATGATAAGCAGGCAGTTTCCTAAGGATGATAAACAGATGATTTCCGACTAGAAATGATAAGCAAAACTTTTGACATGTAGATACGGTCAAAGTCCAGACTCACTAATGCATCCTAACAACTACCAGTTAGACACACTAATGCAAGGCCTGGTTCGCTAAGACCAACGCTCTGATACCACATGAGACGACCCGACCCAATCCATAGGGACGAATACAATAACATATGATTACATCGCGAGGTACTTGACCTCTATATGAAACATTTTACAAACGTTGCATTTATTCTAAAAAAAAACAATCTAATATTACATCGATTGTTGACATGATCGCCTAATATTTCATAATATCCAAATGTCCTAAACCACCATTTACTTATTAATAGTCTCTAGTGAACTTCAATGACTCGAATGCAACGTTTTTGAATCATGGCTTAAATGGTCCCGAGTAGTATCCTTAGTATGAGCTAATGCACAGCGGAAGACTTAATTCATACCTGAGAATAACATGCTTTAAAATGTCAACATAAAGTTGGTGAGATATAGGTTTAATACCGGCAGCGATATAAATATAGACCACAAGATTTCATATGTAAACATTTCAATAAAAATATTCTAAGTGGTTGAGCACTTGGTAACCATACTTAACATTTAATCACGTCGCATATTCCCTTTATTATGAAATCTTACTACACCGTACCAAGTGTAGTCACGAAATGAAGTACTGTGCAACCGTTGAATACTGGTCGTCCAGTCCGGTTGGGGTTGTCAGGCCCGATAGATCTATCAACAGGATTCGCGTTTACAATACCGCTGTAAATAGTAGTTACCAAGCTACAGGGAAGTATGCCAGTGGTACAACTCAACGTAGAATATATTTTTCAGTTACTTGTGTCCATATCGTAAAACATAAAATACATGTATTCTCATCCCAAAATATTTAGAGTTTAAAAGTGGGACTATATACTCACTTTTGCCTTGAAGATATATAATTTCGACTTGGTCTCCGATTGATATCACGAACCTATCCATATATAATATATCAATACCTTTTCTTTTTAAACAATCGTCACATATATATACTTATAATACTTTTAATACTTTTAATAATTCTTTAGTCCGTAGTTAGCAGTCCGATGTTAGTAATTCAATTTTAATGGTTCATTTTTAGGTGTTTAATAAACCCCCAATGAAATAAATAAAACCCCTATCGTATATGTATTGGTCGAGATTAATCTTGACCCACGGTACCGGTGTTGTCAAATGACGTGTTGCGTACATAAAGTACCGGTGTTGTCAAATGACGTGTTGCGTACAATCATGGGATCTTATGATTAATCTTCTCGTATTGTTTACGGGTGATCCTGAACCATATAAAATTAAATTATGAGTACATATATATAAAATATCATGTTATTTTAGAAAGATGTGATTTATTTAATTTTCTCCAATTATTTTCGTAGCTAAACTAGTCTTAGATATCCGATCTCGTTTTGGTCATAGTTTCTTCGTTACAACTCCGTTTACGTTGATTCAACTTGCCATCTCCTTGGATCGAGTTCCTCTATAAGACTATGAACTGTAAATACCTTAGTTTGTATTCGAAATCACAGGTCATAGGTCAAATTTTAGTGAAACTTATGAAGTTAATCATTTTTGTTACAAAAATATCATTTAATGACCATTTTTCTAAAAATACTTATACTTTGAATTAAATCATGAAATTTTTATGTGTTAACATATTCATAAGAAATATCATTTTTCCAGAATATAAACCTCCAATTCAAAGTTTAAGATGGTTTTTAATTATCCAACCCAAAACAGCCCCCGGTTGCACTCCGACGTCGTAAAAACAGTTTTTAAGGTGTTCTTTGAAAAACCAAGTTATACCTTGTTAAATTAGCATATATTTAAGTTATATTACAGGTCTTGAAGTATTTTAAAAGTTAAGTTAGAAGGATCTATTTAGTTTGCAAACAAGTTTGAAAACATTCAAACTATGTTCTTGTTGTTAAAATTTTATACCACAAAATAAGATAGCTATATATATATGAATCAAATAGAATTATGAACAAGGTTACTACCTCAAGTTACTTGGACAAGGTTGCTGTAAAAGAGGAGTAAAAACCTAGAACCAAAAGGGTGATGGAATTGGATGAAAGATTGGAAGTAAACTTGTGTTCTTGGGAAGGATTCTTGAAGTGTTTTTGTAAGGTTTTTCTTATGGTGTTTAAGTGATGTTTTTATGGCTAGATCTTCATGGATATTAGCTGAATGGTTATGGAGTTTAAGGCTCTTAAAAGTGTGTGTTTTTAGCTAGAGGTTTGAGGTAAAAATGAATCAAAAATTGAAAATGGATGGAGTATAAATGGTGGTGTAAAAGGTGTATAAGTTTGTAATTTTGTGAAAAGATCTTTTAATCATGTGAAATTGTCATACTAGATAACAAAAGTAGTTACCTTATACATAGGGCATGAACAAGGGCTGGTTGGTGGTGATTTGATGTGTATATACCAATAGTAAATACGTATAGAAGCTAGGTATGATACGAGTACATATACTCTAGATATACGTATAGAAATCTTGTGAAAAATGGAATGAGAATTCAAATATAGCTATCTTTTGTGAATACACTTATATTGTTTTATGTATTTAAGTCCTTAAAAAGTGATTAAATACATTACTTATACGATATATGTATAAACATTATAGGTCATAAGTATTTATGTCAAATAACGTTACGTATGGTTATCGTTTTGAAAACTTAAGTTAGTAGTTTCAAAATATACTTATAACTTATTGTTATTAATACAAAATGAGATATTAAAACATCCTTAGATCATGTTAAATATGTATATATACATATATATACACAAACGTATAATTATCATATGTTATATAGTTCGTGATATCATCGGTCAAACTAGACAGTCAAACGTTATGTAAAACTCTTTTCAAAACATAAGTTTCAACAATTTGGATTGCTTATCATGTTGGTAAGGTTTAAATTATGTAAATATTAATCTTATAAGTGTAAAACGAGCGGAAAAATCCGTGTCGTTACATTTCTTGATCTTGGATGATTACTTGGAATGGATTTAGAAAACTTGGAAGTAAACTTGCAATCTTGGAAGTATTCTTAATTTTATGAAACTAGAACTTTTGGAATTTATGAAGAACACTTAGAACTTGAAGATAGAACTTGAGAGAGATCAATTAGATGAAGAAAATTGAAGAATTAAAGTGTTTGTAGGTGTTTTTGGTCATTGGTGTATGGATTAGATATAAAGGATATGTAATTTTGTTTTCATGTAAATAAGTCATGAATGATTACTCATATTTTTGTAATTTTATGAGATATTTCATGCTAGTTGCCAAATGATGGTTCCCACATGTGTTAGGTGATTCACATGGGCTGCTAAGAGCTGATCATTGGAGTGTATATACCAATAGTACATACATCTAAAAGCTGTGTATTGTACGAGTACGAATACGGGTGCATACGAGTAGAATTGTTGATGAAACCGAACGAGGATGTAATTGTAAGCATTTTTGTTAAGTAGAAGTATTTTGATAAGTGTCTTGAAGTCTTTCAAAAGTGTATGAATACATATTAAAACACTACATGTATATACATTTTAACTGAGTCGTTAAGTCATCGTTAGTCATTACATGTAAGTGTTGTTTTGAAACCTTTAGGTTAACGATCTTGTTAAATGTTGTTAACCTAATGTTTATAATATCAAAAGAGATTTTAAATTATTATATTATCATGATATTATGATGTACGAATATCTCTTAATATGATATATATACATTAAATGTCATTACAACGATAATCGTTACATATATGTCTCGTTTCAAAATCATTAAGTTAGTAGTCTTGTTTTTACATATGTAGTTCATTGTTAATATACTTAATGATATGTTTACTTATCATAATATCATGTTAACTATATATATAACCATATATATGTCATCGTATAGTTTTTACAAGTTTTAACGTTTGTGAATCACCGGTCAACTTGGGTGGTCATTTGTCTATATGAAACCTATTCCAATTAATCAAGTCTTAATAAGTTTGATTGCTTAACATGTTGGAAACACTTAATCATGTAAATAAAAATTTCATTTAATATATATATATAAACATGAAAAAGTTCGGGTCACTACACTAGAAGATGCTCTGTGGGCATTCCGGACTGCTTACAAGAATCCTCTAGGGACTACACCCTACCGCCTGATCTATGGAAAAGCCTGTCACCTTCCGCTAGAACTAAAATATAAAGCTCTCTGGGCACTGAAGACCTGCAACCTCAACCCCTCAGTAACCGCTAAGCATCAGAAGATGCAGATGAATGAACTCGCTGAATTAAGGGACCAAGCGTACGAAATGTCATATATCTACAAGGAACGGATGAAGCTGACACACGGTGCAAAACTGATACCTACAAAGTTCGCTCTTGGAGATAAAGTTTCATTCTTTAATTCTCGATTCAAGAAGTTCGCTAGAAAATTTAGATCAAGATGGAGTGTGTCGTGACCCGTCCTAATCCTTCTGGACGAATACATTACATTTGGTTACATCGCGAGGTACTTGACCTCTATATGATACATTTTACAAACATTGCATTCGTTTTTAAAAGACAAACTTTCATTACATCGAAAGTTGACATGCATGTATACCATTTCATAATATCCAACTTATAAATGACCTAATCTGTTATTTACTTAATAATAATCTTTATTAAACTCAATGACTTGAATGCAACGTCTTTTGAAATATGCCATGAATGATTCCAAGTAATATCTTTAAAATGAGCAAATGCACAGCGAAAGATTTTCTTAATACCTGAGAATAAACATGCTTTAAAGTGTCAACCAAAAGGTTGGTGAGTTCATTAGTTTATCGTAATCAATCATTTCCATAATTTTAATAGACCACAAGATTTCCTTTATTCAATAATCATACACTTGCAAGTGTTTAAAAAAATCATTCATATGGATTGAACACCTGGTAACCGATATTAACATCATGCATATAGAATATCCCCAAAATAGAAATCCATCTGTATAATATAAACTCGAAGTACTAAAGCATACCATTTTCCTGTTTGGGGGGAGTTAGTGCCCGTAGATCTACCCTTAGGATTCGCGTCAATTAGGGTGTCTGTTCCCTAATTCTTAGGCTACCAAGCTAAAATGGGTGATATTCGATTCGATAATCTAACCATAGAATGTAGTTTCAATTACTTGTGTCTATTTTGTAAAACATTTATAAAAGCAGCGCATGTATTCTCAGTCCCAAAAATATATATTGCAAAAGAATTTAAAAAGGGAGCAAATGAAATTCACAATACTGTATTTTGCAGTAAAAATATATATGACGACATTGAACAACTGAACAATGCAGGGTTGGCCTCGGATTCACGAACCTATATCATTTGTATATATATTAATACGTATGCTTGTAATCAAACAAATATATATATATATATATATATATATATATATATATATATATATATATATATATATATATATATATATATATATATATATATATATATATATATATATATATATATTATTAGTGATGTAATTTATATATTTAATAATTTATAAATTTCATTATTTATTTATGTATTTTCATTTTATATATATAAATGTTAATATAGTTAAGTTATGTGTATTAAATATATTTTTTTTATGTAAAGATCATTTATTAATAGTTGTAAATATACTAGATTAAAAATAATAATAATAATGATAGTAATAATAATAATAATGTTAATTTTGATAATGATAACTTTAATGAAAATAACAACTTTACTAATAATGTTAAATCTTAAGAAAAAAATGACAATTTTGTTAATTTTAATTATAATGGTGAAAATAATAATAATAATAATAATAATAATAATCATAATAATAATAATAATAATAATAATAATAATAATAATAATAATAATAATAATAATAATATTACTAATTCTAATAATAATAACAAAATGATACTTTGCTTTAATATTATAATGATAATAATACCGGTGATAATAATAATAATCAGATTTATCATAACACAGATTTTAATTTCTCAACTTATAATTATAGTTCCTATAACTTAATTTCTTATTCAAATTCATAATTTTACATATATTCATATAATTCATAATTATTTTCCATAATTTTACCATATTAGCTTTTATTATAAATTTTATAATATCAATGTTATTAACATATTCAAAATTATAATAATAACAACGACAATTTTATTTTATTATTAAAGATAATATCACTAATTATCCTACTTACTAATAATACTAGTAATAATAGTAATACAATAACAATACTAATAATAATAATATTTGTAATGATAATATTACTAATTTTTAAATGATAATACTAATAGTAATAATAATAATAATAATATCATAAGTTATATTAATGATGATAATGATACTAATCATATAATTAATACTAATAACTAACATAATAACCATAATAATAACAATAACTAAATATAATAATAATAATAGAAATGAATTTAAGAGTGTATACCCCTTTAAAGCCCATTTTAAAAAGAATTGTACCAAGCAAGGATCGAACCCGAGACCTCTCCAATACCCGAACACCCCTTTACCATTACGTTGTCTGCTGCTTATCTATTTTATTTCATAACCCATTTATATTTAATCATATTATTTCTGTTATCTTTATCCCCTTCTTCTGCCTCGTCAATTAACCAGAATCAGACACCCTTTAAAATTATTGAGTAAATGAATTGGATTTTAGGATTTAATAACTAAAACAGAAACGATTTAATGGTTGATTGAATTATCTAAAATAGAAAAAAAAAGAAACTAAGCAGTAGCAGCCCGTTTTGACTCTTATGAACTCAAACTACATTTTTAAAATCTGGATAGTTTCAGACCCAAACTTCTACATGAAGTAGATTTTAAATCATTTATAGAAACTATCTAAATCATCAATTGAAATTGAATTAACAACAGAAAGTTGAATTTCATGAAGAACAGACGGTTTTACTTTTTCAAAAATAAACTTTGACTCCGAAATTAATAATCAATATGACGAATTGAAGCTTGAAAAATTACAGAGAGCTTGAGTAAGAGATTCCTAACAAAACAGCGTTTTTACATTTTGAAATTTGATTCGTATTCAAATTTTTGATAAAAAGATATCACGAACAGGGTAATGGCCTGTTCTTCATTATTTTCTGAAAAATTTCCCAATTTAACATTCAGATATCAGTAGTTGTAATTGATAATTATAATGGATAATCTAATAATCTTTTCCATAATTTAAGGCCATTGATTGATATATGTAGAAAACGTGTGTCGACAGTATTTTTAAGTCAGACAAGAAAGAATAATAAAAAAGAGTGATAATTGATATAGATTGTCAAATGTTTTTGTTTGTATTGGATTTGAGTTCGACATAATCACAATCAGAGCAGAAAAAGAATCAAGAAATTGAAAAAGGGATAGTGACAGGAAAGAATTCGTTTTACATATGAAGTTAAAAAAAAATTTATAAATTTTACAGATTAATAATTATAAATATATTTAGTATACTATTATTAGTATTAATAATAAAAATAAATATTAATAATATTAATAACAATGGTAATAATAATTAATTATAATAATAATAATATTAATAATAATATTAATGGTAAAGATACTAGTAATAAATAATAATAATAATATGATAATAACAATAAAGATAATGATAAAAGTAATAAAAACTATGATAATAATATATATTTTTTAATGAAAATGATAATTTGTAGTAATAATAATAAATAATCATAATAATAATTAAAATTATAGTTTTAATCATTCTTATAATAATATTTATTTTTAACATCTTCATTTTGATAATTATAAACTTTTACTTATAAATATAATAATAATAATAATAATAATAATAATAATAATAATAATAATAATAATAATAATAATAATAATAATAATAATAATAATACTAGTATTGATATTAATATTAATAGTAATAGTGAAAGTAATAATAATATTGCTATAACAACTATATTTTCAACTTGTAATTACATTTAATATTTTAATATTATAATTTATTAATTATGTAATATTTAATAGTTATATAATATATAATACTTTTATTAAATATTTATAAATTTTATTATAATATACATATCATAGTAATTATAAAAATCATATATATAGATTCATTTTAAATTTCACTTAATTGTTTTGTATCCTATTTTACATATTTGAATCTAATGTTTAATTTTTATATTTTATAATTTCAGATTATTATATATACATACATTTACATAATATATATACATATTTATTTACAAATAATTGTTCGTGAATCGTCGAGAATAGTCAAGATCAAATGCATATATGAAACAGTTCAATTTTTTTTTAAGACTCAGTTTAACTGACTTTGATTATCGTGTCAAAATCATATAAAGATCAAGTTTAAATTTGGTCGGAAATTTCCGGATCGTCACAGTACCTACCCGTTAAAGAAATTTCGTCCCTGAAATTTGATCGAGGTCGTCATGACTAACAGTAAAAATGTTATTATGATGAATATAAGCTGATACATAGGGTTTCATCATGATTAAGAAATATGGATAAAATAATTCGATTTCTCGAAGCGTATTTGTGAAGCTATCGTAAAAGAGTGAAATGAGAAAATAGTGATTCGCCTTATCTTTTGACGTCATCACGGTTGATCTCTGGATTAAAGAAAATCTTTGTAATCTATATAAGATTTGATTCTTCTATAATTAAGGAAATTATGATCTTCTTTGGTTAAATGCGATGATCTGTCTCGATTGCTCTGTCGGATATGTCACTATAAATCTACCCCCTTCGTTTCCTTACAACTCACACCCTCTATTCTTTCTCCCTCAATTCATTTATTAATATGCTCCATCCAGTACTAATTCTTGATATACTCCTAACCTTCATATCTGTCATTCTTCTCTTTCATCTACCACCGGAAGAATCTATTTACTTATACTATACTCTTGGTTTTATAGTATTTTTAGTTCTCCCGTGTCTTTATATTGTTATATGCCTCGGTTTATATGGTTTATAATTTTCTGGGTTATCGTTGGGCTTTATATCCTCCTTCATATTTCGAAGTCCCTGCTTCTGTCTTCTATAATCATTGTCATCCACAGTTAATGCTCTCTCATATTTGCTGCGATTTACACTCCCATTCCTATTTCAGAGCTTCATTCTTTCGTTTCCTCTTCTTACGATTAAGCATCGTATGTAATGGTCCAAAATTCGTAGATATGAATTTTGGAACGAACATAGTTAATGTTCTAAGAAGGAAATTGTAATAGCACGACCTTGATTTGTCAAATTACCAGAATATCCTGGAAAAGACCGAATCATCAAGAATTATTTTCTTGATATTTTAGAGGTTAAATAGAATACAAGAGTCGTGTAACATGGCACATGATGACGTTATGATCTGTGAATCATCACGTTCCATTAGAAACTCAGCATGACTTACTGTAATATAATCACGTTGATCAAGTGTCATTATATTATACTAACTCATGCTTCAGTTCCCAACACCACTTCAAAAACATTCATATTTTTAAACTCGAAGGTTTCGGAATTTAGAAACTAAAATAGTTTCTTTTATGATGTAACACAGATAGCGCGAAGAGATAGCTAATTTCGGATAAGAATATTTATGAAATATCTTCAGAAATATGGAAGATATTTATAATGAAAGGTATGGTGATATCTTAGAATATCTTAGAATATTGTTCGCAAGGGTTTAGAGTTAGGAACAAGGTATTCGTTAACGACTTCAGCAGATACTGAATCATTTGGATTCTTTGAAGGCAGGTTCAGTCTTTGTGAATTGTCCACAGCCTACTTCATACTTTGCTCAATCCGTTTTCCAGTTTCAAACTTCTCTTTTTCCGAGCTTTGCCAATACACTACTCTTTATCATCAACTTTTTACTATTAAGGTCGTTTATAGTTTTTGCTGCTTCATCAGCATTTCGAGAAGTAGTTCGCAGTTCAGGATGTTTTTCAGAAACTTCACATTCGAAGTATGTGAGTTCAGGAGATAGATGTTATATGTACTCATATAACTGTTGGCGTAGACAAGCTCCGAGATTTCAAAATACTGATTGCTGAATCCTAGTAATTGACATGACAATTCTTGTTACAAGATGCAGATGAGTAAATGATGGGGTTATAATGAATAACTATAATGAATTTTCGAAGAGGCTACATGTAGTGACCCGAACTTTTCCATGTTTATATATATTAAATGAAATTGTTATTTACATGATTAAGTGTTTCCAACATGTTAAACAATCAAACTTGTTAAGACTTGATTAATTGAAATAGGTTTCATATAGACAATTGACCACCCAAGTTGACCGGTGATTCACGAACGTTAAAACTTGTAAAAACTATATGATGACATATATATGATTACATATATATTTAACATGATATTATGATAAGTAAGTATCTCATTAGGTATTTTAACAATGAGTTATATACATAAAATTGAGTTTATTGAATTAAGAAACTCGAAACGATATATATAACGATTATCGTTATAACAACGTCTTACTAAATACATATGAATCATATTAAGATATTGATACACTATGTTTAATCATGATAAATGATAAGTAAACATTTCATTAAGTGTATTAACAATGAACTACATATGTAAAAACAAGACTACTAGCTTAATGATTTCGAAACGAGACATATATGTAACGATTATCGTTGTAACAACATTTAACTGTATATATATCATACTAAGATATATTAATATATCATAATATCATGATAATGTAATAATTTAACATCTCTTTAGATATAATAAACAATGGGTTAACAACATTTAACAAGATCGTTAACCTAAAGGTTTCAAAATAACATTTACATGTAACGACTAACGATGACTTAACGACTCAGTTAAAATGTATATACATGTAGTGTTTTAATATGAATTCATACACTTTTTAAAGACTTCAAGACACTTATCAAAATACTTCTCTTAACAAAAATGCTTACAATTACATCCTCGTTCAGTTTCATCAACAATTCTACTCGTATGCACCCGTATTCGTACTCGTACAATACACAGCTTTTAGATGTATGTAATATTGGTATATACACTCCAATGATCAGCTCTTAGCAGCCCATGTGAGTCACCTAACACATGTGAGAACCATCATTTGGCAACTAGCATGAAATATCTCATAAAATTACAAAAATATTAGTAATCATTCATGACTTATTTACATGTAAACAAAATTACACATCCATTATATCTAATCCATATACCAATGACCAAAAACACCTACAAACACTTTCATTCTTCAATTTTCTTCATCTAATTGATCTCTCTTAAGTTCTATCTTCAAGTTCTAAGTGTTCTTCATAAATTCTATAAGTTCTAGTTTCATAAAATCAAGAATACTTCTAAGTTTGCTAGCTTACTTCCAATCTTGTAAAGTGATCATCCAACCTCAAGAAATCTTTCTTATTTACAGTAAGATATCTTTATAATACAAGGTAATACTCATATTCAAACTTTGATTCAATTTCTATAATTATAACAATCTTATTTCGAGTGGAAATCTTACTTGACCTTGTTTTCGTCATGATTCTGCTTCAAGAACTTTCAAGCCATCCAAGGATTCTTTGAAGCTAGATCTATTTTTATCATTTCCAGTAGGTTTATCCACAAAACTTGAGGTAGTAATGATGTTCATAACATCATTCGATTCATATATATAAAACAACCTTATTCGAAGGTTTAAACTTGAAATCACTAGAACATAGTTTAGTTAATTCTAAACTTGTTCGCAAACAAAAGTTAATCCTTCTAACTTGACTTTTAAAAACAACTAAACACATGTTTTATATCTATATGATATGCTAACTTAATGATTTAAAACCTGGAAACACGAAAAACATCGTAAAACCGGACATACGCCATCGTAGTAACAACCCGGGCTGTTTTAGGTTTGATAATTAAAAACTATGATAAACTTTGATTTAAAAGTTGTTCTTCTGGGAAAATGATTTTTCTTATGAACATGAAACTATATCCAAAAATCATGGTTAAACTCAAAGTGGAAGTATGTTTTTCAAAATGGTCATCAATACGTCGTTCTTTCGACTGAAATGACTACCTCTTACAAAAATGACTTGTAACTTATATTTCTGACTATAAACCTATACTTTTTCTATTTAGATTCATAAAATAGAGTTCAATATGAAACCATAGCAATTTGATTCACTCAAAACAGATTTAAGACGAAGAAGTTATGGGTAAAACAAGATTGGATATTTTTTTGATTGTTGTAGCTACGGGAAATATTGTAACAATTCTATACAAATCATATCCTAGCTAACTTATATTGTATTATATATGTATTCTAATATATTATGTAATCTTGGGATACCATAGACACGTATGCAAATGTTTTGACATATCATATCGACCCATCTATATATATTATTTGGAACAACCATAGACACTCTATATGCAGTAATGTTGGAGTTAGCTATACATGGTTGAGGTTGATTCCAAAAATATATATACTTTGAGTTGTGATCTAGCCTGAGACGTGTATGCACTGGGTCATGGATTGGGTCAAGATAATATATATCAATTTATTTCTGTACATCTAACTATGGACAACTAGTTGTAGGTTAGTAACGAGGACAGCTGACGGAAAATATTTAAAACATTAAAACGTATTAAAAATGTTGTAAATATATTTTGAACATACTTTGATATATATGTACATATTTGTTATAGGTTCGTGAATCGACCAGAGGCCAAGTCTTACTTCCCAACGAAGTAAAAATCTATGAAAGTGAGTTATAGTCCCACTTTTAAAATCTAATATTTTTGGGATGAGAATACATGCAGCTTTATAAATGTTTTACAAAATAGACACAAGTACATGAAACTACTTTCTATGGTTGAATGATCGAAGCCGAATATGCCCCTTTTGTTTGGTAGCCTAAGAATTAGGGAACATCACTAATTTTGAGAATTAGTGCACGCCTAATTGACGCGAATCCTAAAGATAGATCTATTGGGCCTAACGAACCCCATCCAAAGTACTGGACGCTTTAGTACTTCTAGTTTTATATCATGTCCGATGGATGTCCTGGAATGATGGGGATATTCTTATATGCATCTTGTTAATGTCGGTTACCAGGTGTTCACCATATGAATGATTTTTATCTCTATGTATGGGATGTATATTGAAATATGAAATCTTATGGTCCATTATTACAATTTGATAAATATATAGGTTAAACCTATAACTCACCAACATTTTTATTGACGTTTAAAGCATGTTTATTCTCAGGTGATTATTAAGAGCTTCCGCTGTTGCATGCTAATATATGGACAAGATTTGGAGTCAGCTGAAATGTCCCGTTCTTATTGATTAAAAATGTTCCATATTAATTGATTTCGTTGCGAGGTTTTGACCTCTATATGAGATGTTTTTCAAAGACTGCATTCATTTTTAAAACAAACCATAACCTTTATTTCAAAAATAAAGGTTTAAAAAGCTTTACGTAGATTATCAAATAATGATAATCTAAAATATCCTGTTTACACAAGACCATTACATAATGGTTTACAATACAAATATGTTACATCGAAATCAGTTTCTTGAATGCAGTTTTTACACAATATCATACAAACATGGACTCCAAATCTTGTCCTTATTTTCGTATGCAACAGCGGAAGCTCTTAGTATTCACCTGAGAATAAACATGCTTTAAACGTCAACAAAAATATTGGTGAGTTATAGGTTTAACCTATATATATCAAATCGTAACAACAGACCACAAGATTTCATATTTCAATACACATCCCATACATAGAGATAAAAATCATTCATATGGTGAACACCTGGTAACCGACATTAACAAGATTCATATATAAGAATATCCCCATCATTCCGGGACACCCTTTGGATATGATATAAATTTCGAAGTACTAAAGCATCCAGTACTTTGAATGGGGTTTGTTAGGCCCAATAGATCTATCTTTAGGATTCGCGTCAATTAGGGTGTTTGTTCCCTAATTCTTAGATTACCAGACTTAATAAAAAGGGGCATATTCGATTTCGATAATTCAACCATAGAATGTAGTTTCACGTACTTGTGTCTATTTTGTAAATCATTTATAAAACCTGCATGTATTCTCATCCCAAAAATATTAGATTTTAAAAGTGGGACTATAACTCACTTTCACAGATTTTTACTTCATCGGGAAGTAAGACTTGGCCACTGGTTGATTCACGAACCTATAACAATATATACATATATATCAAAGTATGTTCAAAATATATTTACAACACTTTTAATATATTTTGATGTTTTAAGTTTATTAAGTCAGCTGTCATCGTTAGTAACCTACAACTAGTTGTCCACAGTTAGATGTACAGAAATAAATCGATAAATATTATCTTGAATCAATCTACGACCCAGTGTATACGTATCTCAGTATTGATCACAAATCAAACTATATATATTTTGGAATCAACCTCAACCCTGTATAGCTAACTCCAACATTCACATATAGAGTGTCTATGGTTGTTCCGAAATATATATAGATGTGTCAACATGATAGGTCGAAACATTGTATACGTGTCTATGGTATCTCAAGATTAAATAATATACAATACAAGTTGATTAAGTTATGGTTGGAATAGATTTGTTACCAATTTTCACGTAGCTAAAATGAAAAAAATTATCCAATCTTGTTTTACCCATAACTTCTTCATTTTAAATCCGTTTTGAGTGAATCAAATTGCTATGGTTTCATATTGAACTCTATTTTATGAATCTAAACAGAAAAAGTAGAGGTTTATTGTCGGAAAAATAAGTTACAAGTCGTTTTTGTAAAGGTAGTCATTTCAGTCGAAAGAACGACGTCTAGATGACCATTTTAGAAAACATACTTCCACTTTGAGTTTAACCATAATTTTTGGATATAGTTTCATGTTCATAATAAAAATCATTTTTCCAGAATAACAACTTTTAAATCAAAGTTTATCATAGTTTTTAATTAACTAACCTAAAACAGCCCGCGGTGTTACTACGACGGCGTAAATCCGGTTTTACGGTGTTTTTCGTGTTTCCAGGTTTTAAATCATTAAGTTAGCATATCATATAGATATAGAACATGTGTTTAGTTGATTTTAAAAGTCAAGTTAGAAGGATTAACTTTTATTTGCGAACAAGTTTAGAATTAACTAAACTATGTTCTATTGATTACAAGTTTAAACCTTCGAATAAGATAGCTTTATATGTATGAATTGAATGATGTTATGAACATCATTACTACCTCAAGTTCCTTGGATAAACCTACTGGAAATGAGAAAAATAGATCTAGCTTCAAAGGATCCTTGGATGGCTTGAAAGTTCTTGAAGCAGAATCATGACACGAAAACAATTTCAAGTAAGATTTCCACTCGAAATAAGATTGTTATAGTTATAGAAATTGAATTAAAGTTTGAATATGATTATTACCTTGTATTAGAAAGATAACTTACTGTAAGTAACAAAGGTTTCTTGATCTTGGATGATTACTTGAATGGATTTAAAAAACTTGGAAGTAAACTTGCAATCTTGGAAGTATTCTTGATTTTATGAAACTAGAACTTTTGGAATTTATGAAGAACACTTAGAACTTGAAGATAGAACTTGAGAGAGATCAATTAGATGAATAAAATTGAAGAATGAAAGTGTTTGTAGGTGTTTTTAGTCGTTGGTGTATGGATTAGATATAAAGGATATGTAATTTTGTTTTCATGTAAATAAGTCATGAATGATTACTCATATTTTTGTAATTTTATGAGATATTTCATGCTAGTTGCCAAATGATGGTTCCCACATGTGTTAGGTGACTCACATGGGCTACTAAGAGCTGATCATTATAGTGTATATACTAATAGTACATACATCTAAAAGCTGTGTATTGTACGAGTGCGAATACGGGTGCATACGAGTAGAATTGTTAATGAAACTGAACGAGGATGTAATTGTAAGCATTTTTGTTAAGTAGAAGTATTTTGATAAATGTCTTGAAGTCTTTCAAAAGTGTATGAATACATATTAAAACACTACATGTATATACATTTTAACTGAGTCGTTAAGTCATCGTTAGTCGTTACATGTAAATGTTGTTTTGAAACCTTTAGGTTAACGATCTTGTTGAATGTTGTTAACCCATTGTTTATTATAACAAATGAGATGTTAAATTGTTATATTATCATGATATTATGATATATAATATATCTTAGTATGATATATATACAGTTAAATGTCGTTACAACGATAATCGTTACATATATGTCTCGTTTCAAAATCATTAAGTTAGTAGTCTTATTTTTACATATGTATTTCATTGTTAATACACTTAATAATATATTTACTTATCATTTAACATAATTAACCAAGTGTATCAATATCTTAATATGATTCATATGTACCTAGTAAGACGTTGTTATAACGATAATCGTTATATATATCGTTTTCGAGTTTCTTAAATTAATCGTCTCATTTTTTATGTATATAACTCATTGTTAAAATACCTAATGAGATACATACTTATAATAAAATCATGTTAACTATATATATAACCATATATATGTCATCGTATAGTTTTTACAATTTTTAACGTTCGTGAATCACCAGTCAACTTGGGTGGTCAATTGTCTATATGAAACCTATTTCAATTAATCAAGTCTTAACAAGTTTGATTGCTTAACATGTTGGAAACACTTAATCATGTAAATAACAATTTCATTTAATATATATATATAAACATGGAAAAGTTCAGGTCACTACAGTACCTACCCGTTAAATAAATTTCGTCCCGAAATTTTAAGCAGTTGGAGGTGTTGACGTATCTTCTGGAAATAAATGCGGGTATTTCTTCTTCATCTGATCTTCACACTCCCAGGTGAACTCGGGTCCTCTACGAGCATTCCATCGAACCTTAACAATCGGTATCTTTTTTTGTTTAAGTCTCTTAATCTCACGATCCATTATTTCGACGGGTTCTTCAATGAATTGAAGTTTTTCATTGATTTGGATTTCGTCCAACGGAATAGTGAGATCTTCTTTAGCAAAACATTTCTTCAAATTTGAGACGTGAAAAGTGTTATGTACAGCCGCGAGTTGTAGAGGTAGCTCCAGTTGGTAAGCTACTGGTCCAACACGATCTATAATCTTGAATGGTCCAATGTACCTTGGATTTAGTTTCCCCCGTTTACCAAATCGAACAACGCCTTTCCAAGGTGAAACCTTAAGCATGACCATTTCTCTAATTTCAAACTCTATATCTTTTCTTTTACTGTCTGCGTAGCTCTTTTGTCGACTCTGGGCGGTTTTCAATCTTTGTTGAATTTGGATGATTTTCTTGGTAGTTTCTTGTATTATCTCCGGACCCGTAATCTGTCTATCCCCCAATTCACTCCAACAAATCGGAGACCTGCACTTTCTACCATAAAGTGCTTCAAACGGCACCATCTCAATGCTTGAATGGTAGCTGTTGTTGTAGGAAAATTCTGCTAACGGTAGATGTCGATCCCAACTGTTTCCGAAATCAATAACACAAGCTCGTAGCATGTCTTCAAGCGTTTGTATCGTCCTTTCGCTCTGCTCATTAGTTTGTGGATGATAGGCAGTACTCATGTCTAGACGAGTTCCCAATGCTTGCTGTAATGTCTGCCAGAATCTTGAAATAAATCTGCCATCCCTATCAGAGATAATAGAGATTGGTATTCCATGTCTGGAGACGACTTTCTTCAAATACATTCGTGCTAACTTCTCCATCTTGTCATCTTCTCTTATTGGCAGGAAGTGTGCTGATTTGGTGAGTCGATCAACTATTACCCAAATTGTATTAAAACCACTTGCAGTCCTTGGCAATTTAGTGATGAAATCCATGGTAATGTTTTCCCATTTCCATTCCGGGATTTAGGGTTGTTGAAGTAGACCGGATGGTTTCTGATACTCAGCTTTGACCTTAGAACACGTCAAACATTCTCCTACGTATTTAGCAACATCGGCTTTCATACCCGGCCACCAAAAATGTTTCTTGAGATCCTTGTACATCTTCCCCGTTCCAGGATGTATTGAGTATCTGGTTTTATGAGCTTCTCTAAGTACCATTTCTCTCATATCTCCAAATTTTTGTACCCAAATCCTTTCAGCCCTATACCGGGTTCCGTCTTCCCGAATATTAAGATGATTCTCCGATCCTTTGGGTATTTCATCCTTTAAATTTCCCTCTTTTAAAACTCCTTGTTGCGCCTCCTTTATTTGAGTAGTAAGGTTATTGTGAATCATTATATTCATAGATTTTACTCGAATGGGTTCTCTGTCCTTCCTACTCAAGGCGTCGGCTACCACAT
The DNA here is from genome assembly GCF_046630445.1 of Rutidosis leptorrhynchoides. NCBI lineage: Eukaryota > Viridiplantae > Streptophyta > Magnoliopsida > Asterales > Asteraceae > Rutidosis > Rutidosis leptorrhynchoides. Next base: position 277,521,270 of record NC_092340.1, on the reverse strand, counting down.
TTTCCTTCCTCGGGTGGTAACGAATCTCAAAGTCATAATCATTCAACAATTCAATCTACCTACGCTGCCTCATATTCAGTTGTTTCTGATTAAATATGTGTTGAAGACTTTTGTGGTCGGTATATATAATACTTTTGACCCCATATAAGTAGTGCCTCCAAGTCTTTAATGCAAAAACAACCGCGCCTAATTCCAAATCATGCGTCGTATAATTTTGTTCGTGAATCTTCAATTGTCTAGACGCATAAGCAATCACCTTCGTTCGTTGCATTAATACACAACCGAGACCTTGCTTTGATGCGTTACAATAAATCACAAAATCATCATTCCCTTCAGGCAATGACAATATAGGTGCCGTAGTTAGCTTTTTCTTCAATAACTGGAACGCTTTCTCTTGTTCATCCTTCCATTCAAATTTCTTCCCTTTATGCATTAATGCAATCAAGGGTTTTGCTATTCTGGAAAAGTCTTGGATGAACCTTCTGTAGTAACCAGCTAGTCCTAAAAACTGGCGTATGTGTTTCGGAGTTTTCGGGGTTTCCCACTTTTCAACAGTTTCTATCTTTGCCGGATCCACCTTAATACCTTCTTTGTTCACTATGTGACTGAGGAATTGAACTTCTTCCAACTAAAATGCACACTTTGAAAACTTAGCGTACAATTCTTCCTTCCTCAATACTTCTAACACCTTTCTCAAATGTTCACCGTGTTCTTGATCATTCTTTGAGTAAATAAGTATGTCATCAATGAAAACAATGACAAACTTGTCAAGGTATGGTCCACACACTCGGTTCATAAGGTCCATGAACACAGCTGGTGTGTTAGTCAATCCAAACGGCATAACCATAAACTCGTAATGACCATAACGCGTCCTAAAAGCAGTCTTTGGAATATCATCTTCCTTTACTCGCATTTGATGATATCCAGAACGTAAATCGATCTTCGAATAAACCGACGAGCCTTGTAGTTGATCAAATAAGTCGTCAATTCTCGGCAGTGGATAACGGTTTTTGATGGTAAGTTTGTTCAACTCTCTGTAGTCAATACACAACCTAAATGTACCATCCTTCTTCTTGACAAACAAAACAGGAGCTCCCCATGGTGATGTGCTTGGTCGAATGAAACCACGTTCTAATAGTTCTTGCAGTTGGCTTTGCAGTTCTTTCATCTCGCTGGGTGCGAGTCTATAAGGAGCACGAGCTATTGGTTGCAGCTCCTGGTATAAGATCCATTTGAAATTCAACAGATCGATGTGGGGGTAATCCCGTTAATTCTTTCGGAAATACATCGGGAAATTCTTTTGCGACGGGAACATCATTGATGCTCTTTTCTTCAGTTTATACTTTCTCGACGTGTGCTAGAACAGCATAGCAACCTTTTCTTATTAGTTTTTGTGCCTTCAAATTACTAATAAGATGTAGCTTCATGTTGCCCTTTTCTCCGTACACCATTAAGGGTTCTCCTTCTTCTCGTACAATGCGAATTGCATTTTTATAACATACGATCTCTGCTTTCACCTTCTTCAGCCAGTCCATGCCAACTATTACATCAAAACTCCCTAACTCTACTGGTATCAAATCAATCTTAAATATTTCGTTACCCAGTTTAATTTCTCGATTCCGGCATATATTATCTGCTGAAATTAATTTACCGTTTGCTAATTCGAGTAAAAATTTACTATCCAATGGCGTCAATGGACAACTTAATTTAGCACAAAAATCTCTACTCATATAGCTTCTATCCGCACCCGAATCAAATAAAACGTAAGCAGATTTATTGTCAATAAGAAACGTACCCGGAACAAGCTCTGGGTCTTCCTGTGCCTCTGCCGCATTAATATTGAAAACTCTTCCGCGGCCTTTTCCATTCGTGTTCTCCTGGTTCGGGCAATTTCTAATAATGTGGCCTGATTTTCCACATTTATAACAAACTACATTGGCATAACTTGCTCCGACACTACTTGCTCCGCCATTACTCATTCCGACACCATTTGTTCCTTTCGTTCTGTTAACCCCTGGTCCGTAGACCTCACACTTCTCCACGCTATGACCATTTCTTTTACACTTGTTGCAAAATTTAGTGCAGAACCCCGAGTGATACTTTTCACACCTTTGGCATAGCTGCTTCTGATTGTTGTTGTTGTTGCGGTTGTTATTGTTGTTGGGATGATTGTTGTAGTTGTTGTTGTTGTTGTTGTTGTTGGGCCGTTTGTTGTAGTTGCGATTGATGTTGCGATTGTTGGGATAATTGTTGCGATTATTATTGTAATTGCTGTTGTTGTTGTATTGGTGATTCTTATCACCGTTTTCCTCCCACTTTCTTTTGACTTGCTTCACATTGGCCTCTTCAGCCGTCTGTTCTTTAATTCTTTCCTCAATCTGGTTCACTAGTTTGTGAGCCATTCTACATGCCTGTTGTATGGAGTCGGGCTCGTGTGAACTTATATCTTCTTGGATTCTTTCCGGTAATCCTTTCACAAACGCGTCGATCTTCTCTTCCTCATCTTCGAACGCTCCCGGACACAATAGGCACAATTCTGTGAATCATCTTTCGTACGTGGTAATATCAAATCCTTGGGTTCGTAACCCTCTAAGTTCTGTCTTGAGCTTATTGACCTCGGTTCTGGGACGGTACTTCTCGTTCATCAAGTGCTTGAATGCTGACCACGGTAGTGCGTACGCATCATCTTGTCCCACTTGCTCTAGATAGGTATTCCACCATGTTAACGCAGAACCTGTGAAGGTATGCGTAGCGTACTTCACTTTGTCCTCTTCAGTACACTTACTTATGGCAAACACCGATTCGACCTTCTCGGTCCACCGTTTCAATCCGATCGGTCCTTCGGTTCCATCAAATTCCAAAGTTTGCAGGCAGTAAATTCTTTGTAGGTGCATCCTACACGATTTCCTGTACTGCTAGATCCAAGGTTATTGTTGGTATGTAGCGCATCCTGTACTGCTGCTATGTTTGAAGCTAGAAAAGTACGGAATTCCTATTCATTCATATTCACGGTGTGTCGAGTAGTCGGTGCCATTTCCTTCAAAATAGTCAAATGGAACAAGTTAATCATACAGAATATTAAGAGTAGTTAATAGTATTTCGTAGCATAATATGAACTCATTTATAAAAGCTTTTTCTTCATATTAGCATTTTATAAGTTTAAATTCGGGTAGTACCTACCCGTTAAGTTCATACTTAGTAACTAATATATAATTCAACTACTACAATTCTATATGAAAAACTGATTATAATAATATTTCGCGTTCAAACTTTTATACAATATTTTACAAACTTACAATACCGCTTATTTTACATAAAGCATGAAATATAGCACACAATAACTTTGATACAAGATAGTTGTGAAGATAATTCTAGCTAGTACACAAGTCGTTCAGCAAAGGCAATAAAGACACGTAATTCATACGTCCAGAAACAAGTCATGCATTCTGGTTTTACTAGGACAACTTCCCATCCTTGGTCTTGTGGAACATAACTGTTATGGCCGTTGATAAGACAACGTGTTGTAACGTCGTCAAAGGGACGAGGGTTACGTAATATCCAACAGTCCCTTAACAATCTAAAAACCTCATTTCTTACCCCAATTACCGACTCCGTCACTTGTGGGAACGTTTTGTTTAATAGTTGTAGCCCGATGTTCTTGTTCTCACTTTGGTGAGAAGCGAACATTACTAAGCCGTAAGCATAACATGCTTCTTTATGTTGCATGTTAGCCGCTTTTTCTAAATCACGAAGTCCTATATTCGGATATATTGAGTCAAAATAATTTCTTAACCCGTTGCGTAAAATAGCATTTGGGTTCCCCGCAATATATGCATCAAAGTAAACACATCGTAACTTATGGATTTCCCAATGTGATATTCCCCATCTTTCGAACGAAAGCCTTTTATAAACCAAGGAATTCTTGGAACGGTCTTCGAATGTCTTACAAACTGATCTCGCCTTAAATAGTTGTGCCGAGGAATTCTGACCGACTCTAGACAAGATTTCATCAATCATGTCTCCTGGTAGGTCTCTTAAAATATTGGGTTGTCTATCCATTTTGTGTTTTTATACTGTAAAATAGACAAGAGTTAGATTCATAAAAAAAAACACTTATTAATACAAGCAATTTTTACATATATCATAAAGCATAAGCACACTATATTACATATATTACACCACACGAATACAACTATCTTATTCTGACTCGCTCGTTTCTTCTTCTTCGGTTTTGGTTCGTTTTGACAAGTTTCTAGGGATATATGATGTTCCCCTGATACGAGCCGTCGTTTTCCACATTGGTTTAGAAAAACCTGGTGGTTTAGAGGTTCCCGGGTTATTGTCACAACTTAAGAAATACGGGTGTTGACGATACATATAAAGTTCATCGGGGTTGGAATCAGATTTCTCTATTTTTATGCCCTTTCCCTTATTGTTCTCTTTTGCCTTTTTAAATTCAGTTGGGGTAATTTCTATAACATCATCGGAATCCTCGTCGGGATCCGATTCATCGGAGAATTGGTAATCCTCCTAATATTTTGCTTCCTTGGCGGAAACACCGTTGACCATAATTAACTTTGGTCGGTTGGTTGAGGATTTTCTTCTACTTAACCGTTTTATTATTTCCCCCACTGGTTCTTCTTCACGTTCCAATTCTTCTTCCGGTTCCGACTCTTCTTCCGGTTCCTCTTCGGGAACTTGTGAATCAGTCCACGAATCATTCCAATTTACATTCGACTCTTCATTATTATTAGGTGAGTCAATGGGACTTGTTCTAGAGGTAGACATCTATCACATAATATCAAACACGTTAAGAGATTAATATATCACATAATATTTACATGTTAATAATATATAGTTTCCAACAAAAATGTTAAGCAATCATTTTTAAAGAAAACACGGTCGAAGTCCAGACTCACTAATGCATCCTAACAAACTCGATAAGACACACTAATGCAAAATTCTGGTTCTCTAAGACCAACGCTCGGATACCAACTGAAATGTCCCGTTCTTATTGATTAAAAACGTTCCATATTAATTGATTTCGTTGCGAGGTTTTGACCTCTATATGAGATGTTTTTCAAAGACTGCATTCATTTTTAAAACAAACCATAACCTTTATTTCATAAATAAAGGTTTAAAAAGCTTTACGTAGATTATCAAATAATGATAATCTAAAATATCCTGTTTACACACGACCATTACATAATGGTTTACAATACAAATATGTTACATCGAAATCAGTTTCTTGAATGCAGTTTTTACACAATATCATACAAACATGGACTCCAAATCTTGTCCTTATTTTAGTATGCAACAGCGAAAGCTCTTAGTATTCACCTGAGAATAAACATGCTTTAAATGTCAACAAAAATGTTGGTGAGTTATAGGTTTAACCTATATATATCAAATCGTAACAATAGACTACAAGATTTCATATTTCAATACACATCCCATACATAGAGATAAAAATCATTCATATGGTGAACATCTGGTAACCGACATTAACAAGATGCATATATAAGAATATCCCCATCATTCCGGGACACCCTTCGGATATGATATAAATTTCGAAGTACTAAAGCATCCGGTACTTTGGATGGGGTTTGTTAGGCCCAATAGATCTATCTTTAGGATTCGCGTCAATTAGGGTGTCTGTTCCCTAATTCTTAGATTACCAGACTTAATAAAAAGGGGCATATTCGATTTCGATAATTCAACCATAGAATGTAGTTTCACGTACTTGTGTCTATTTTGTAAATCATTTATAAAACCTGCATGTATTCTCATCCCAAAAATATTAGATTTTAAAAGTGGGACTATAACTCACTTTCACAGATTTTTACTTCGTCGGGAAGTAAGACTTAGCCACTGGTTGATTCACGAACCTATAACAATATATACATATATATCAAAGTATGTTCAAAATATATTTACAACACTTTTAATATATTTTGATGTTTTAAGTTTATTAAGTCAGCTGTCCTCGTTAGTAACCTACAACTAGTTGTCCACAGTTAGATGTACAGAAATAAATCGATAAATATTATCTTGAATCAATCCACGACCCAGTGTATGCGTATCTCAGTATTGATCACAACTCAAACTATATATATTTTGGAATCAACCTCAACCCTGTATAGCTAACTCCAACATTCACATATAGAGTGTCTATGGTTGTTCCGAAATATATATAGATGTGTCGACATGATAGGTCAAAACATTGTATACGTGTCTATGGTATCTCAAGATTAAATAATATACAATACAAGTTGATTAAGTTATGGTTGGAATAGATTTGTTACCAATTTTCACGTAGCTAAAATGAGAAAAATTATCCAATCTTGTTTTACCCATAAATTCTTCATTTTAAATCCGTTTTGAGTGAATCAATTTGCTATGGTTTCATATTGAACTCTATTTTATGAATCTAAATAGAAAAATTATAGGTTTATAGTCAGAAAAATAAGTTACAAGTCATTTTTGTAAAGGTAGTCATTTCAGTCTAAAGAACGACGTCTAGATGACCATTTTAGAAAACATACTTCCACTTTGAGTTTAACCATAATTTTTGGATATAGTTTCATGTTCATAATAAAAATCGTTTTTCCAGAATAACAACTTTTAAATCAAAGTTTATCATAGTTTTTAATTAACTAACCCAAAACAGCCCGCGGTGTTACTACGACGGCGTAAATCCGGTTTTACAGTGTTTTTTATTGTTTCCAGGTTTTAAATCATTAAGTTAGCATATCATATAGATATAGAACATGTGTTTAGTTGATTTTAAAAGTCAAGTTAGAAGGATTAACTTTTATTTGCGAACAAGTTTAGAATTAACTAAACTATGTTCTAGTGATTACAAGTTTAAACCTTCGAATAAGATAGCTTTATATGTATGAATCGAATGATGTTATGAACATCATTACTACCTCAAGTTCCTTGGATAAACCTACTAGAAATGAGAAAAATAGATCTAGCTTCAAAGGATCCTTGGATGGCTTGAAAGTTCTTGAAGCAGAATCATGACACGAAAACAATTTCAAGTAAGATTTCCACTCGAAATAAGATTGTTATAGTTATAGAAATTGAATTAAAGTTTGAATATGATTATTACCTTGTATTAGAAAGATAACCTACTGTAAGTAACAAAGGTTTCTTGATCTTGGATGATTACTTGGAATGGATTTAAAAAACTTGGAAGTAAACTTGCAATCTTGGAAGTATTCTTGATTTTATGAAACTAGAACTTTTGGAATTTATGAAGAACACTTAGAACTTGAAGATAGAACTTGAGAGAGATCAATTAGATGAAGAAAATTTAAGAATGAAAGTGTTTGTAGGTGTTTTTAGTCGTTGGTGTATGGATTAGATATAAAGGATATGTAATTTTGTTTTCATGTAAATAAGTCATGAATGATTACTCATATTTTTGTAATTTTATGAGATATTTCATGCTAGTTGCCAAATGATGGTTCCCACATGTGTTAGGTGACTAACATGGGCTGCTAAGAGCTGATCATTGGAGTGTATATACCAATAGTACATACATCTAAAAGCTGTGTATTGTACGAGTACGAATACGGGTGCATACGAGTAGAATTGTTGATGAAACTGAACGAGGATGTAATTGTAAGCATTTTTGTTAAGTAGAACTATTTTGATAAGTGTCTTGAAGTCTTTCAAAAGTGTATGAATACATATTAAAACACTACATGTATATACATTTTAACTGAGTCGTTAAGTCATCGTTAGTCGTTACATGTAAATGTTGTTTTGAAACCTTTAGGTTAACGATCTTGTTGAATGTTGTTAACCCATTATTTATTATAACAAATGAGATGTTAAATTGTTATATTATCATGATATTATGATATATAATATATCTTAGTATGATATATATAAAGTTAAATGTCGTTACAACGATAATTGTTACATATATGTCTCATTTCGAAATCATTAAGTTAGTAGTCTTATTTTTACATATGTATTTCATTGTTAATACACTTAATAATATATTTACTTATCATTTAACATAATTAACCAAGTGTATCAATATCTTAATATGATTCATATGTATCTAGTAAGACGTTGTTATAATGATAATCGTTATATATATCGTTTTCGAGTTTCTTAAATTAATCGTCTCATTTTTTTTGTATATAACTCATTGTTAAAATACCTAATGAGATACATACTTATAATAAAATCATGTTAACTATATATATAACCATATATATGTCATCGTATAGTTTTTACAAGTTTTACAAGTGTTAACTATATGAAACCTATTTCAATTAATCAAGTCCTAACAAGTTTGATTGCTTAACATGTTGGAAACACTTAATCATGTAAATAACAATTTCATTTAATATATATATAAACATGGAAAAGTTCAGGTCACTACATCAGCATGCTTGTATAATATTGTTTAAAACTGCATTCAAAATTTACTTTGTTGTAACATATTAATATTGTAAACCAATATGTATTGGTAGTGTGTAAGTGTGATATTTTTTAGATTATCATTTCTGATAATCTAGGTGGTGTCCTTTTAACCTTGTCGATAAAATAAAGGTTATGGTTTGTTTTTATAAACGAATGCAGTCTTTGAAAAACGACTCATATAGAGGTTAAAACCTCGCAACGAAATCAATTAATATGGAACGTTTATAATCAATATGAACGGGACATTTCACTACAGTTAAAGGGTAATGAAGTTGCTGGTACATCTGCTGATAATGTGGTGGAATGTAAAAGGTTCCCAAGTAACAAAAGGGTAATCGTATATATCAGGGTTATAGTAAGGCTACTTCGAATGAAAAGTCAAAGTTGACTTGCTGGAGCTGTGACAAAATTGGCTACTTTGAAAAAAAGATCGCAAAGTTATTTTTGCTAATAAATGCCAAAGGACCTGGCGCGATTACGTGTTAACCTTTACTTAGGTTCCAAGGGTTTTCCAGGTGTATAACTATGGGTAACATGTGGTTGGATCATCGTCTCGATTGTTCATTGTTTGAAGTGTCTTCAGGAATTTCAGTGGTTTGAACACCATTTGTAATTGTTAATATACATATGATGTTCTAGCACAGTTTTGAAGTCAAAGTATAGCTTTGTAGGAATCTAAGAGTGATGATTTCGATTATATCTCGAATTGAATTCTGAGATTTCAAAAATCAGAATATGTAATTAGATTTGAATGAGTATGGTTGTCTTGATTTCTATACAAGAATGTGTATTATTGTGAAAGTAGGGAGTATAGTTGATGATTTGCTTAATCAGATTCGAAGAATGTAACATATTAATTGTGAATTTATATATATATATATCTCTCTTGGGTATTACCTACCCGTTAAAAAATTTTCACAATTAATATTTTGTACAAAAGAATTTTTATTACAGTCTTTATGAAAATATATATGTGTATATTTTCTTTAGATGTAACATAGATTTAATGAGTTAATATTAAATTAAACTCATTTGATTTACGGTTGAAACTAGAATTGAGTAATCCCTAAAAATTCAAAAGTTACGTAATCTTCACTGAGTATTTCTTCTATTTGAATGAAATTATGAATTACCACTTCATTATTCATCTATTGATATTTCTTTGATGAATGATGTTGGGTGTTTGTAGAACTTCTTGTGAAACGCAAGCCACGAATGATGATTTCTAGGAATTTTTGAGTACATCGAAAATGAATGTGTAAAATCAAACATGTAATTGAATAATACACTTGATTTATTATGAAATGGAATTCATTGAGTTGAAACAGATATTGTAGTTGACGATGGTTAAGTCTTTAATGAAAGATGTACATCATAGCATTTCAGTAACATGAACTAACCGAGTAGTACCTACTGGTTAAGATTCACACGTAATAGCTTAGTACAAAAAGATTTATTTTTATCTCAAAATTCATATATATATATATATATAATATACATATAATTTCTTCAAGGAGAATGAGTTAATACTTCTTAACTCATTGATACAATATACGCGTTGTGGATTAGTGATGATGTTGCGGTGATTATGGATCTAGTGGAGCTTGTGATGTTGTAGGTGCTGCTGATGATGACGATGCTGACATCACAGACTATGCTGGTAATGCTAACAGTACTGTTGATGCTGTTGGTAAAACAACTTTAGCTTGTAAATTGTGCACCATTCCGGTCAGGGTTTCTTTAACATTTCGGTCCACTCATCTGATTTATGGTTAGGTCTAGAATAAATAATCTCTAAGACTTTGGAGATTACGTAATTGCCGCTGAATGTTTCTATAATGAAGTTATTAATCAATACTTCATCGGTCATTGTTGTTGGTACATCTACGGTGCATATGATATGTTCGAGGTACAGATTGTGAGGTTGAGGTGTGGGATGCGGATGTTGTTGTTGGTGGTGGTAGTGGTACTGTTAACGTTGATGATGGTGATACTGTTGTTGCTGGTGCTGTTGCTGATGCTTGTAACCTTTGCACCATATTCTCTAATGCCACCACTCTAGCGCAAAGCTCGTTGACTTCTTTTATTACACCAAGGTGATTGTCGGTTCGGACGAGTGGGTGAATAAGATCTAGAATGTGATATAGTATATAATCATGACGAGATACTCTGGAAATGAGAGAGAAAATGGTATCTTGAATAGGTTCGCCGGTAAGTGCTTCAGGTTCATCGCCAAGAGGGCAATGTGGTGGATGGAAGGGATCACCTCCTTTTTGTCTCCAGTGATTAAGTAAGCTACGAACCCATCCCCAATTCATCCAGAATAGATGATGGCTTATTGATTGATCCATTCCGGTCACACTGCTTTCAGAGCTCGAGTGGAATTCCATGTCGGAATAGCTGTCGGAATAGCTATCGGAATCTGAGGGACTCGAACTGGTTGAGGGATTCAACTCTTACGATCAGATGAAAGATTTTATATATGAAATAGATTATACGATGCAGATTAGTACCCTGCAATACACAATTTACATATGCATATATAATACTAAAATCCCATAAGTTACGGAGGAATCTACGGAAGCTGTTAAGAAAGGTCTATAGTAACAGATACACTAACATATGAATTTTGTCTACACACTATCGATGCACTAAATGCAGTAAGATGTGTCTAGACTAAGAATGATAAGCAAGTAATTTTCGACACGAAATGATAAGCAAAACTTTTGACATGCAGACATGGTCGAAGTCCAGACCCACTAATGCATCTAAACAACTATCAGTTAGACACACTAATGCAAGTCCTGGTTAGCTAAGACCACCGCTCTGATACCACATGTCGTGACCCGTCCTAATCCATCTGGACGAATACATTACATTTGGTTACATCGCGAGGTACTTGACCTCTATATGATACATTTTACAAACATTGCATTCATTTTTAAAAGACAAACTTTCATTACATCGAAAGTTGACATACATGTATACCATTTCATAATATCCAACTTATAAATGACCTAATCTGTCATTTACTTAATAATAATCTTTATTAAACTCAATGACTTGAATGCAACGTCTTTTGAAATATGCCATGAATGATTCCAAGTAATATCTTTAAAATGAGCAAATGCACAGCGGAAGATTTCCTTAATATCTGAGAATAAACATGCTTTAAAGTGTCAACCAAAAGGTTGGTGAGTTCATTAGTTTATCGTATGCAATTATTTCCATAATTTTAATAGACCACAAGATTTCCTTTATTCAATAATCATACACTCGCAAGTGTTTAAAAAAAATCATTCATATGGATTGAACACCTGGTAACCGACATTAACATCATGCATAGAGAATATCCCCAAAACAGAAATCCATCTGTATAATATAAACTCGAAGTACTAAAGCATACCATTTTCTAGTATGGGGGGAGTTAGTGCCCATAGATCTACCTTTAGGATTCGCGTCAATTAGGGTGTCTGTTCCCTAATTCTTAGGCTACCAAGCTAAAAGGGGTGATATTCGATTCGATAATCCAACCATAGAATGTAGTTTCGATTACTTGTGTCTATTTCATAAAACATTTATAAAAGCAGCGCATGTATTCTCAGTCCCAAAAATATATATTGCAAAAGCATTTAAAAAGGGAGCAAATGAAACTCACAATACTGTATTTTGCAGTAAAAATACATATGATGACATTGAACAACTGAACAATGCAGGGTTGGCCTCGGATTCACGAACCTATATCATTTGTATATATATATTAATACGTATACTTGTAATCAAACAATATATATATATATATATATATATATATATATATATATATATATATATATATATATATATATATATATATATATATATATATATATATATTATTAGTGATGTAATTTATATATTTAATAATTTATAAATTTCATTATTTATTTATATATTTTCATTTTATATATATAAATGTTAATATAGTTAAGTTATGTGTATTAAATATATTTTTTTATGTAAAGATCATTTATTAATAGTTGTAAATATACTATATTAAAAATAATAATAATAATAATAATGATAGTAATAATAATAATAATAATAATGTTAATTTTGATAATGATAACTTTAATGAAAATAACAACTTTACTAATAATGTTAAATCTTAAGAAGAAAAAAATGACAATTTTGTTAATTTTAATTATAATGGTGAAAATAATAATAATAATAATAATAATATTACTAATTCTAATAATAATAACAAAATGATACTTTGCTTTAATATTATAATGATAATAATACCAATGGTAATAATAATAATCAGATTTATCATAACACAGATTTTAATTTCTCAACTTATAATTATAGTTCCTATAACTTAATTTCTTAGTCAAATTCATAATTTTACATATATTCATATAATTCATAATTATTTTCCATAATTTTACCATACTAGCTTTTATTATAAATTTTATAATATCAATGTTATTAACATATTCAAAATTATAATAATAACAATGACAATTTTATTTTATTATTAAAGATAATACCACTAATTATCCTACTTACTAATAATACTAGTAATAATAGTAATACAATAACAATACTAATAATAATAATATTTGTAATGATAATATTACTAATTTTTAAATGATAATACTAATAATAATAATAATAATAATAATAATAATAATAATAATAATAATAATAATAATAATAATAATAATAATAATAATAATAATAATAATATCATAAGTTATATTAATGATGATAATGATACTAATCATATAATTAATACTAATAACTAACATAATAACCATAATAATAACAATAACTAAATATAATTATAATAATAATAATAGAAATGAATTTAAGAGTGTATACCCCTTTAAAGCCCATTTTAAAAAGAATTGTACCAAGCAAGGATCGAACCCGAGACCTCTCCAATACCCGAACACCCCTTTACCATTACGCTATCTGCTGCTTATCTATTTTATTTCATAACCCATTTATATTAAATCATATTATTTCTGTTATCTTTATCCCCTTCTTCGGCCTCGTCAATTAACCAGAATCAAACACCCTTTTAAATTATTGAGTAAATGAATTGGGTTTTAGGATTTAATAACTAAAACATAAACGATTTAATGGTTGATTGAATTATCTAAAATAGAAAAAAAAAAAAAGGAAACTAAGCAGTAGCAGCCCGTTTTGAATCTTATGAACTCAAACTACGTTTTTAAAATCTGGATAGTTTCAGACCCAAACTTCTACATGAAGTAGATTTTAAATCGTTCCTAGAAACTATCTAAATCATCAATTGAACTTGAATTAACAACAAAAAGTCGAATTTCATGAAGAACAGACAGTTTGACTTTTTCAAAAATAAACTTTGACTCCGAAATTAATAATCAATATGACGAATTGAAGCTTGAAAATTTACAGGGAGCTTGAGTAAGAGATTCCTAACAAAACAGTGTTTTTACATTTTGAAATTTGATTCGTATTCAAATTTTTGATAAAAAGATATCAAGAACAGGGTAACGGCCTGTTCTTCATTATTTTCTGAAAAATTTCCCAATTTAACATTCAGATATCAGTAGTTGTAATTGATAATTATAATGGATAATCGAATAATATTTTCCATAATTTAAGGCCATTGATTGATATATGTAGAAAACATGTGTCGACAGTATTTTTAAGTCAGACAAGAAAGAATAATAGAAAAGAATGATAATTGATATAGATTGTCAAATGATTTTTGTTTGTATTGGATTTGAGTTCGACATAATCACAATCAGAGCAGAAAAAGAATCAAGAAATTGAAAAGGGGATAGTGACAGGAAAGAATTCGTTTTACATATGAAGTTAAAAAAAACATTTATAAATTTTACTGATTAATAATTATAAATATATTTAGTATACTATTATTAGTATTAATAATAAAAATAAATATTAATAATATTAATAACAATGGTAATAATAATAATTAATAATAATAATAATATTAATAATAATATTAATGGTAAAGATACTAGTAATAAATAATAATAATAATAATATGATAATAACAATAAAGATAATGATAAAAGTAATAAAAACTATGATAATAATATATATATTTTTTAATGAAAATGATAATTTGTAGTAATAATAATAAATAATCATAATAACAATTAAAATTATAGTTTTAATCATTCTTATAATAATATTTATTTTTAACATCTTCATTTTGATAATCATAAACTTTTACTTATAAATATAACAATAATAATAATAATAATAATAATAATAATAATAATAATAATAATAATAATAATAATAATAATAATAATAATAATAATAATAATAATAATAATAGTGAAAGTAATAATAATATTACTATAACAACTATATTTTCAACTTGTAATTACATTTAATATTTTAATATTATAATTTATTAATTATGTAATGTTTAATAGTTATATAATATATAATACTTTTATTGAATATTTATAAAATTTATTATAATATACATATCATAGTAACTATAAAAATCATATATCTAGATTCATTTTAAATTTCACTTAATTGTTTTGTATCCTATTTTACATATTTTAATCTAATGTTTAATTTTTATATTTTATAATTTCAGATTATTATATATACATACATTTACATAATATATATACAGTTCAATTGCATATATGAAACAGTTCAATTTTTTTTTTAAGACTCAGTTTAACAGACTTTGCTTATCGTGTCAAAATCATATAAAGATCAAGTTTAAATTTGGTCAAAAATTTTCGGGTCGTTTCAGAGTGGGCCATACAAAGTTATACATGCTTTTCCACACGGAGCCATGGAACTAGAAGGACCTACTGAAATGTCCCGTTCTTATTGATTAAAAACGTTCCATATTAATTGATTTCGTTGCGAGGTTTTGACCTCTATATGAGACGTTTTTCAAAGACTGCATTCATTTTTAAAACAAACCATAACCTTTATTTCATAAATAAAGGTTTAAAAAGCTTTACGTTGATTATCAAATAATGATAATCTAAAATATCCTGTTTACACACGACCATTACATAATGGTTTACAATACAAATATGTTACATCGAAATCAGTTTCTTGAATGCAGTTTTTACACAATATCATACAAACATGGACTCCAAATCTTGTCCTTATTTTAGTATGCAACAGCGGAAGCTCTTAATATTCACCTGAGAATAAACATGCTTTAAACGTCAACAAAAATGTTGGTGAGTTATAGGTTTAACCTATATATATCAAATCGTAACAATAGACCACAAGATTTCATATTTCAATACACATCCCATACATAGAGATAAAAATCATTCATATGGTGAACACCTGGTAACCGACATTAACAAGATGCATATATAAGAATATCCCCATCATTCCGGGACACCCTTCGGATATGATATAAATTTTGAAGTACTAAAGCATCCAGTACTTTGGATGGGGTTTGTTAGGCCCAATAGATCTATCTTTAGGATTCGCGTCAATTAGGGTGTCTGTTCCCTAATTCTTAGATTACCAAACTTAATAAAAAGGGGCATATTCGATTTCGATAATTCAACCATAGAATGTAGTTTCACGTACTTGTGTCTATTTTGTAAATCATTTATAAAACCTGCATGTATTCTCATCCCAAAATATTAGATTTTAAAAGTGGGACTATAACTCACTTTCACAGATTTTTACTTCGTCGAGAAGTAAGACTTGGCCACTGCTGATTCACGAACCTATAACAATATATACATATATATTAAAGTATGTTCAAAATATATTTACAACACTTTTAATATATTTTGATGTTTTAAGTTTATTAAGTCAGCTGTCCTCGTTAGTAACCTACAACTAGTTGTCCACAGTTAGATGTACAGAAATAAATCGATAAATATTATCTTGAATCAATCCACGACCCAGTGTATACATATCTCAGTATTGATCACAACTCAAACTATATATATTTTGGAATCAACCTCAACCCTATATAGCTAACTCCAACATTCACATATAGAGTGTCTATGGTTGTTCCGAAATATATATAGATGTGTCGACATGATAGGTCGAAACATTGTATACGTGTCTATGGTATCTCAAGATTACATAATATACAATACAAGTTGATTAAGTTATGGTTGGAATAGATTTGTTACCAATTTTCACGTAGCTAAAATGAGAAAAATTATCCAATCTTGTTTTACCCATAACTTCTTCATTTTAAATCCGTTTTGGGTGAATCAAATTGCTATGGTTTCATATTGAACTCTATTTTATGAATCTAAATAGAAAAAGTATAGGTTTATAGTCGGAAAAATAAGTTACAAGTCGTTTTTTTAAAGGTAGTCATTTCAGTCGAAAGAACGACGTCTAGATGACCATTTTAGAAAACATACTTCCACTTTGAGTTTAACCATAATTTTTGGATATAGTTTCATGTTCATAATAAAAATCATTTTCTCAGAATAACAACTTTTAAATCAAAGTTTATCATAGTTTTTAATTAACTAACCCAAAACAGCCCGCAGTGTTACTACGACGGCGTAAATCCGGTTTTACGGTGTTTTTCGTGTTTCCAGGTTTTAAATCATTAAGTTAGTATATCATATAGATATAGAACATGTGTTTAGTTAATTTTAAAAGTCAAGTTAGAAGGATTAATTTTTGTTTGCGAACAAGTTTAGAATTAACTAAACTATGTTCTAGTGATTACGAGTTTAAACCTTCGAATAAGATAGTTTTATATATATGAATCGAATGATGTTATGAACATCATTACTACCCCAAGTTTAGTAGGTAAACCTACTGGAAGTGACAAGAAATGATCTAACTTCAAAGGATCTTGGATGGCTTGAAAGTTCTTGAAGTAGGATCATGACACAAAAACAAGTTCAAGTAAGATTTTTACTCGAATTAAGATAGTTTATAGTTATTGAAATTGAATCAAAGTTTGAATATGAATATTACCTAAAATAAGAAAGATAACCTACTGTATATAACAAAGGTTTCTTGATCTTAGATGATTACTTGGAATGGATTAGAAAGCTTGGAAGTAAATTAGTAAACTTGAAGGGATTTTTGAAGTGTTCTTGAAGTGTTCTTCCTATGATGATTATAGCTTGATTCTTGAAGTGATTTTTGATGAAGATGATGATTAACTACTGGAAAAATACGTTCATAATAGTGTGTGTGTGTGTTGAGAGAGAATTAGAAAGAGAATTGGAAGTGAAATGGAGTGAATGATGAGTGGTAATTGGTGAGTGGTGAGTGGGGTTAAAAGGAGTTCTAGTTAGTTGACTAGCTCATGGTAGAAGTTAAAATTGATTAGTCATACATGACATAATCAAGAGTGGAATCCCATGCTAGTTCCTATTGGTATATACCCATAGTAAGTACGTTTTGAAGTTGTGTATAATACGGGTAAGAATACGACTAGAATTCTTGATGAAAGAAAAGAATGGGAAAGTAACTGTAACCATTTTCGTTAAGTATGAGTGTTTTGATATATGTCTTGAAGTCTTCCAAAAGTATTTTAATACATCTAAATACACTACATGTATATACATTTTAACTGAGTCGTTAAGTCATCGTTAGTTGTTACATGTAAGTGTTGTTTTGAAACCTTTAAGTTAACGATCTCAATTAATGTTGTTAACCCATTATTTATTATATCTAATGAGATGTTAAATTATTATATTATCATGATATTATGATATATTAATATATCTTAATATGATATATATACATTTAAATGTCGTTACAACTATAATCGTTACATATATGTCTCGTTTCGAAATCCTTAAGTTAGTAGTCTTGTTTATATGTATATAACTCATTGTTAATATACTTATGGAGATACTTACTTATCATAATCTCATTTTAACCATATGTATATCCATATATATATCGTCATGTCGTTTTTACAAGTTTTAACGTTCGTGAATCGCCGGTCAACTTGAGTGGTCAATTGTCTATATGAAACATATTTCAATTAATCAAGTCTTAACAAGTTTGATTGCTTAACATGTTGGAAACATTTAATCATGTAAATATCAATCTCAATTAATATGTATAAACATGGAAAAGTTCGGGTCACTACAGTACCTACCCGTTAAATAAATTTCGTCCCGAAATTTTAAGCTGTTGAAGGTGTTGACGAATCTTCTGGAAATAGATGCGGGTATTTCTTCTTCATCTGATCTTCATGCTCCCAGGTGAACTCGGGTCCTCTACGAGCATTCCATCGAACCTTAACAATTGGTATCTTGTTTTGCTTAAGTCTTTTAACCTCATGATCCATTATTTCGACGGGTTCTTCGATGAATTGGAGTTTTTCGTTGATTTGGATTTCATCTAACGGAATAGTGAGATCTTCTTTAGCAAAACATTTCTTCAAATTCGAGATGTGGAAAGTGTTATGTACAGCCGCGAGTTGTTGAGGTAACTCAAGTCGGTAAGCTACTGGTCCGACACGATCAATAATCTTGAATGGTCCAATATACCTTGGATTTAATTTCCCTCGTTTACCAAATCGAACAACGCCTTTCCAAGGTGCAAATTTAAGCATGACCATCTCTCCAATTTCAAATTCTATATCTTTTCTTTTAATGTCAGCGTAGCTCTTTTGTCGACTTTGGGCGGTTTTCAACCGTTGTTGAATTTGGATGATCTTCTCGGTAGTTTCTTGTATAATCTCCGGACCCGTAATCTGTCTATCCCCCACTTCACTCCAACAAATCGGAGACCTGCACTTTCTACCATAAAGTGCTTCAAACGGCGCCATCTCAATGCTTGAATGGTAGCTGTTGTTGTAGGAAAATTCTGCTAACGGTAGATGTCGATCCCAACTGTTTCCGAAATCAATAACACATGCTCGTAACATGTCTTCAAGCGTTTGTATCGTCCTTTCGCTCTGCCCATCAGTTTGTGGATGATAGGCAGTACTCATGTCTAGACGAGTTCCTAATGCTTGCTGTAATGTCTGCCAGAATCTTGAAATAAATCTGCCATCCCTATCAGAGATAATAGAGATTGGTATTCCATGTCTGGAGACGACTTCCTTCAAATACAGTCGTGCTAACTTCTCCATCTTGTCATCTTCTCTTATTGGCAGGAAGTGTGCTGATTTGGTGAGACGATCAACTATTACCCAAATAGTATCAAAACCACTTGCAGTCCTTGGCAATTTAGTGATGAAATCCATGGTAATGTTTTCCCATTTCCATTCTGGGATTTCGGGTTGTTGAAGTAGACCTGATGGTTTCTGATGCTCAGCTTTGACCTTAGCAACATCGGCTTTCATACCCGGCCACCAAAAATGTTTCTTGAGATCCTTGTACATCTTCCCCGTTCCAGGATGTATTGAGTATCTGGTTTTATGAGATTCTCTAAGTACCATTTCTCTCATATCTCCAAATTTTGGTACCCAAATCCTTTCAGCCCTATACCGGGTTCCGTCTTCCCGAATATTAAGATGCTTCTCCGATCCTTTGGGTATTTCATCCTTTAAATTTCCCTCTTTTAAAACTCCTTGTTGCGCCTCCTTTATTTGAGTAGTAAGGTTAGCGTGAATCATTATATTCATAGATTTTACTCGAATGGGTTCTCTATCCTTTCTGCTCAAGGCGTCGGCTACCACATTTGCCTTCCCCGGGTGGTAACGAATCTCAAAGTCGTAATCATTCAACAATTCAATCCACCTACGCTGCCTCATATTCAGTTGTTTCTGATTAAATATGTGTTGAAGACTTTTGTGGTCGGTATATATAATACGTTTGACCCCATATAAGTAGTGCCTCCAAGTCTTTAATGCAAAAACAACCGCGCCTAATTCCAAATCATGCGTCGTATAATTTTGCTCGTGAATCTTCAATTGTCTAGACGCATAAGCAATCACCTTCGTCCGTTGCATTAATACACAACCGAGACCTTGCTTTGATGCGTCACAATAAATCACAAAATCATCATTCCCTTCAGGCAATGACAATATAGGTGCCGTAGTTAGCTTTTTCTTCAATAATTGAAACGCCTTCTCTTGTTCATCCTTCCATTCAAATTTCTTCCCTTTATGCGTTAATGCAGTCAAGGGTTTTGCTATTTTGGAGAAATCTTGGATGAATCTTCTGTAGTAACCAGCCAATCCTAAAAATTGACGTATATGCTTCGGAGTTTTTGGGGTTTCCCACTTTTCAACGGTTTCGATCTTTGCCGGGTCCACCTGGATACCTTCTTTGTTCACTATGTGACTGAGGAATTGAACTTCTTCCAACTAAAATGCACACTTTGAAAACTTAGCGTACAATTCTTCCTTCCTCAATACTTCTAACACCTTTCTCAAATGTTCACCGTGTTCTTGATCATTCTTTGAGTAAATAAGTATGTCATCAATGAAAAAAATGACAAACTTGTCAAGGTATGGTCCACACACTCGGTTCATAAGGTCCATGAACACAGCTGGTGTGTTAGTCAATCCAAACGGCATAACCATAAACTCGTAATGACCATAACGCGTCCTAAAAGCAGTCTTTGGAATATCATCTTCCTTTACTCGCATTTGATGATATCCAGAACGTAAATCGATCTTCGAATAAACCGACGAGCCTTGTAGTTGATCAAATAAGTCGTCAATTCTCGGCAGTGGATAACGGTTTTTGATGTTAAGTTTGTTCAACTCTCTGTAGTCAATACACAACCTAAATGTACCATCCTTCTTCTTGACAAACAAAACAGGAGCTCCCCATGGTAATGTGCTTGGTCGAATGAAACCACGTTCTAATAGTTCTTGCAGTTGGCTTTGCAGTTCTTTCATCTCGCTGGGTGCGAGTCTATAAGGAGCACGAGCTATTGGTGCAGCTCCTGGTACAAGATCTATTTGATATTCAATAGATCGATGTGGAGGTAGTCCCGGTAATTCTTTCAGAAATACATCGGGAAATTCTTTTGCGAGGGGACATCATTGATGCTCTTTTCTTCAGTTTGTACTTTCTCGACGTGTGCTAGAACAGCATAGCAACCTTTTCTTATTAGTTTTTGTGCCTTCAAATTACTAATAAGATGTAGCTTCATGTTGCCCTTTTCTCCGTATACCATTAAGGGTTCTCCTTCTTCTCGTACAATGCGAATTGCATTTTTATAACATACGATCTCTGCTTTCACCTTCTTCAGCCAGTCCATGCCAACTATTACATCAAAACTCCCTAACTCTACTGGTATCAAATCAATCTTAAATATTTCGCTACCCAGTTTAATTTCTCGATTCCGACATATATTATCTGCTGAAATTAATTTATCGTTTGCTAATTGGAGTAAAAATTTACTATCCAATGGCGTCAATGGACAACTTAATTTAGCACAAAAATCTCTACTCATATAGCTTCTATCCGCACCCGAATCAAATAAAACGTAAGCAGATTTATTGTCAATAAGAAATGTACCCATAACAAGCTCCGGGTCTTCTTGTGCCTCTGCCGCATTAATATTGAAAACTCTTTCGCGGCCTTGTCCATTCGTGTTCTCCTGGTTCGGGCAATTTCTAATAATGTGGCCCGGTTTTCCACATTTATAACAAACTACATTGGCATAACTTGCTCCGACACTACTTGCTCCGCCATTACTCGTTCCGACACCATTTGTTCCTTTCGTTTTGTTAACCCCTAGTCCGTAGACCTCACACTTCGCCGCGCTATGACCATTTCTTTTACAATTGTTGCAAAATTTGGTGCAGAACCCCGAGTGATACTTTTCACACCTTTGGCATAGCTGCTTCTGATTGTTATTGTTGTTGCGGTTGTTATTTTTGTTGGGATGATTGTTGTAGTTGCTGTTGTTGTTGTTGTTGTTGTTGGGCCGTTTGTTGTAGTTGCGATTGATGTTGCGATTGTTGGGATAATTGTTGCAATTATTATTGTAATTGCTGTTGTTGTTGTATTGGTGATTCTTATCACCATTTTCCTCCCACTTTCTTTTAACTTGCTTCACATTGGCCTCTTCAGCCGTCTGTTCTTTAATTCTTTCCTCAATCTGGTTCACTAGTTTGTGAGCCATTCTACATGCCTGTTGTATGGAGGCGGGCTCGTGTGAACTTATATCTTCTTGGATTCTTTCCGGTAATCCTTTCACAAACGCGTCGATCTTCTCTTCCTCATCTTCGAACGCTCCCGGACACAATAGGCACAATTCTGTGAATCGTCTTTCGTACGTGGTAATATCAAATCCTTGGGTTCGTAACCCTCTAAGTTCTGTCTTGAGCTTATTGACCTCGGTTCTGGGACGGTACTTCTTGTTCATCAAGTGCTTGAATGCTGACCACGGTAGTGCGTACGCATCGTCTTGTCCCACTTGCTCTAGATAGGTATTCCACCATGTTAACGCAGAACCTGTGAAGGTATGCGTAGCGTACTTTACTTTGTCCTCTTCAGTACACTTACTTATGGCAAACACCGATTCGACCTTCTCGGTCCACCGTTTCAATCCGATCGGTCCTTCGGTTCCATCAAATTCCAAAGGTTTGCAGGCAGTGAATTCTTTGTAGGTGCATCCTACACGATTTCCTGTACTGCTAGATCCAAGGTTATTGTTGGTATGTAGCGCAGCTTGTACTGCGGCTATGTTTGAAGCTAGAAAAGTACGGAATTCCTCTTCATTCATATTCACGGTGTGTCGAGTAGTCGGTGCCATTTCCTTCAAAATAGTCAAATGGAACAAGTTAATCATACATAATATTAAGAGTAGTTAATAGTATTTCGAAGCATAATATGAACTCATTTATAAAAGCTTTTTCTTCATATTAGCGTTTTATAAGTTTAAATTCGGGTAGTACCTACCCGTTAAGTTCATACTTAGTAGCTAATATACAATTCAACTACTACAATTCTATATGAAAAACTGATTATAATAATATTTCGCGTTCAAACTTTTATAAAATATTTTACAAACTTACAATACCGCTTATTTTACATAAAGCATGAAATATAGCACACAATAACTTTGATACAAGATAGTTGTGAAGATAATTCTAGCTAGTACACAAGTCGTTCAGCAAAGGCAATTAAGACACGTAATTCATACGTCCATAAACAAGTCATGCATTCTGGTTTTACTAGGACTACTTCCCATCCTTGGTCTTGTGGAACATAACCATTATGGCCGTTGATAAGACAGCGTGTTGTAACGTCGTCAAAGGGACGAGGGTTACGTAATGACCAACAGTCTCGTAATAACCTAAAAACCTCATTTCTTACCCCAATTACCGACTCCGTCACTTGTGGGAACGTTTTGTTTAATAGTTGTAGCCCGATGTTCTTTTTCTCACTTTGGTGAGAAGCGAACATTACTAACCCGTAAGCATAGCATGCTTCTTTATGTTGCATGTTAGCCGCTTTTTCTAAATCATGAAGTCCTATATTCGGATACATTGAGTCAAAATAATTTCTTAACCCGTTGCGTAAAATAGCATTTGGGTTCCCCGCAATATATGCGTCAAAGTAAACACATCTTAACTTATGGGTTTCCCAATGTGATATCCCTCATCTTTCAAACGAAAGTCTCTTATAAACTAAGACATTCTTTGAACGTTCTTCGAATGTCTTACAAACTGATTTCGCCGTAAATAGTTGTGCCGAAGAATTCTGACCGACTCTAGACAAGATTTCATCAATCATGTCTCCGGGTAGGTCTCTTAAAATATTGGGTTGTCTATCTATTTTGTGTTTTTATACTGTAAAATAGACAAGAGTTAGATTCATAAAAAAAATACTTATTAATACAAGCAATTTTTACATATAACATAAAGCATAAGCACACTATATTACATATATTACACCACACGAATACAACTATCTTATTCCGACTCGCTTGTTTCTTCTTCTTCGGTTTTAGTTCGTTTTGCCAAGTTTCTAGGGATATATGATGTTCCCCTAATACGAGCCGTCGTTTTCCACATTGGTTTAGAAAAACCTGGTGGTTTAGAGGTTCCCGGGTCATTGTTACAACTTAAGGACTTCGGGGGTTGACGATACATATAAAGTTCATCGGGGTTGGAATTAGATTTCTCTATTTTTATACCCTTTCCCTTATTATTTTCTTTTGCCTTTTTAAATTCAGTTGGGGTAATTTCTATAACATCATCGGAATTCTCGTCAGAATCCGATTCATCGGAGAATTGGTAATCCTCCCAATATTTTGCTTCCTTAGCGGAAACACCATTGACCATAATTAACCTTGGTCGGTTGGTTGAGGATTTTCTTTTACTTAACCGTTTTATTATTTCCCCCACCGGTTCTATTTCTTCATCCGGTTCCGATTCTTCTTCCGGTTCAGATTCTTCTTCTGGTTCCGACTCTTCTTCCGGTTCCTCTTCGGGAACTTGTGAATCAGTCCACGAATCATTCCAATTTACATTTGACTCTTCATTATTATTAGGTGAGTCAATGGGACTTGTTCTAGAGGTAGACATCTATCACATAATATCAAACGCGTTAAGAGATTAATATATCACATAATATTCACATGTTAAAAATATATAGTTTCCAACAAAATTTGTTAAGCAATCATTTTTCAAGTAAACACGGTCGAAGTCCAGACTCACTAATGCATCCTAACAAACTCGATAAGACACACTAATGCAAAATTCTGGTTCTCTAAGACCAACACTCGGATACCAACTGAAATGTCCCGTTCTTATTGATTAAAAACGTTCCATATTAATTGATTTCGTTGCGAGGTTTTGACCTCTATATGAGACGTTTTTCAAAGACTGCATTCATTTTTAAAACAAACCATAACCTTTATTTCATAAATAAAGGTTTAAAAAGCTTTACGTTGATTATCAAATAATGATAATCTAAAATATCCTGTTTACACACGACCATTACATAATGGTTTACAATACAAATATGTTACATCGAAATCAGTTTCTTGAATGCAGTTTTTACACAATATCATACAAACATGGACTCCAAATCTTGTCCTTATTTTAGTATGCAACAGCGGAAGCTCTTAATATTCACCTGAGAATAAACATGCTTTAAACGTCAACAAAAATGTTGGTGAGTTATAGGTTTAACCTATATATATCAAATCGTAACAATAGACCACAAGATTTCATATTTCAATACACATCCCATACATGGAGATAAAAATCATTCATATGGTGAACACCTGGTAACCGACATTAACAAGATGCATATATAAGAATATCCCCATCATTCCGGGACACCCTTCGGATATGATATAAATTTCGAAGTACTAAAGCATCCGGTACTTTGGATGGGGTTTGTTAGGCCCAATAGATCTATCTTTAGGATTCGCGTCAATTAGGGTGTATGTTCCCTAATTCTTAGATTACCAGACTTAATAAAAAGGGGCATATTCGATTTCGATAATTCAACCATAGAATGTAGTTTCACGTACTTGTGTCTATTTTGTAAATCATTTATAAAACCTGCATGTATTCTCATCCCAAAATATTAGATTTTAAAAGTGGGACTATAACTCACTTTCACAGATTTTTACTTCGTTGAGAAGTAAGACTTGGCCACTGCTGATTCACGAACCTATAACAATATATACATATATATTAAAGTATGTTCAAAATATATTTACAACACTTTTAATATATTTTGATGTTTTAAGTTTATTAAGTCAGCTGTCCTCGTTAGTAACCTACAACTAGTTGTCCACAGTTAGATGTACAGAAATAAATCGATAAATATTATCTTGAATCAATCCACGACCCAGTGTATACGTATCTCAGTATTGATCACAACTCAAACTATATATATTTTGGAATCAACCTCAACCCTGTATAGCTAACTCTAACATTCACATATAGAGTGTCTATGGTTGTTCCGAAATATATATAGATGTGTCGACATGATAGGTCGAAACATTGTATACGTGTCTATGGTATCTCAAGATTACATAATATACAATACAAGTTGATTAAGTTATGGTTGGAATAGATTTGTTACCAATTTTCACGTACTTCCACTTTGAGTTTAACCATAATTTTTGGATATAGTTTCATGTTCATAATAAAAATCATTTTCTCAGAATAACAACTTTTAAATCAAAGTTTATCATAGTTTTTAATTAACTAACCCAAAACAGCCCGCGGTGTTACTACGACGGCGTAAATCCGGTTTTACGATGTTTTTCGTGTTTCCAGGTTTTAAATCATTAAGTTAGTATATCATATAGATATAGAACATGTGTTTAGTTAATTTTAAAAGTCAAGTTAGAAGGATTAACTTTTGTTTGCGAACAAGTTAAGAATTAACTAAACTATGTTCTAGTGATTACGAGTTTAAACCTTCGAATAAGATAGTTTTATATATATGAATCGAATGATGTTATGAACATCATTACTACCTCAAGTTTAGTAGGTAAACCTACTGGAAGTGACAAGAAATGATCTAGCTTCAAAGGATCTTGGATGGCTTGAAAGTTCTTGAAGTAGGATCATGACACAAAAACAAGTTCAAGTAAGATTTTTACTCGAATTAAGATAGTTTATAGTTATAGAAATTGAATCAAAGTTTGAATATGAATATTACCTTGAATAAAAAAGATAACCTACTGTATATAACAAAGGTTTCTTGATCTTAGATGATTACTTGGAATGGATTAGAAAGCTTGGAAGTAAATTAGTAAACTTGAAGGGATTTTTGAAGTGTTCTTGAAGTGTTCTTCCTATGATGATTATAGCTTGATTCTTGAAGTGATTTTTGATGAAGATGATGATTAACTACTGGAAAAATACGTTCATAATAGTGTGTGTGTGTGTGTTGAGAGAGAATTAGAAAGAGAATTGGAAGTGAAATGGAGTGAATGATGGGTGGTAATTGGTGAGTGGTGAGTGGGGTTAAAAGGAGTTCTAGTTAGTTGACTAGCTCATGGTAGAAGTTAAAATTGATTATTCATACATGACATAATCAAGAGTGGAATCCCATGCTAGTTCCTATTGGTATATACCTATAGTAAGTACGTTTTGAAGCTGTGTATAATACGGGTAAGAATACGACTAGAATTCTTGATGAAAGAAAAGAATGGGAAAGTAACTGTAACCATTTTCGTTAAGTATGAGTGTTTTGATATATGTCTTAATGTCTTCCAAAAGTATTTTAATACATCTAAATACACTACATGTATATACATTTTAACTGAGTCGTTAAGTCATCGTTAGTCGTTACATGTAAGTGTTGTTTTGAAACCTTTAAGTTAACGATCTCAATTAATGTTGTTAACCCATTGTTTATTATATCTAATGAGATGTTAAATTATTATATTATCATGATATTATGATATATTAATATATCTTAATATGATATATATACATTTAAATGTCGTTACAACTATAATCGTTACATATATGTCTCGTTTCGAAATCCTTAAGTTAGTAGTCTTGTTTATATGTATATAACTCATTGTTAATATAATTATGGAGATACTTACTTATCATAATCTCATGTTAACCATATGTATATCCATATATATATCGTCATGTCGTTTTTACAAGTTTTAACGTTCGTGAATCGCCGGTCAACTTGGGTGGTCAATTGTCTATATGAAACATATTTCAATTAATCAAGTCTTAACAAGTTTGATTGCTTAACATGTTGGAAACATTTAATCATGTAAATATCAATCTCAATTAATATATATAAACATGGAAAAGTTCGGGTCACTACACCTACTGGCAACTTCAAAGTCAACGGCCACCGGCTAAAAGCTTATTTAGAAGACCACGATAAAGAGGAGTACCTCTTCTCCTTTGATCCATTCTGAAGATCTGACAAAGAAAAGTCGAGCTGTAACGACTTGATAAAAAAAGCGCTCTTTGGAGGCACCCCTTGCTTATCTATTTTATTTTCTTTATTTTTATTTTTAATTATTTACAGTCTACAAAAATATTATCTCTGTGTACTAATAACTAAGCGCCATACTTGCGCTTAGTACTTACGAGTTTGTTGAATGTGTTCAGGCAAAATGCCAAGTTCAGGAGCTTCAGTTTACATCCCAGTTCGTAGGAGGAGGACTCCTAGAGTTTACTTATCGGAAAGCAGCGCTGATCAGAACAGGCCATCAACAGGGCAATTAGGCCCAAGACGATTGATATTGGAGAATGTTGAGGAGGATATTAGTACAGCACCGCCAGCTCCTCCTGTTCGACGCTCTAGATGTTTAGCTAAGAGACTTGCTGAGCATACACAGCCACTAGAGACACATGAGCCACAGACGGTGATACACTATGGAGCCATCTTGAATGAACCAGATGTTGCATGGGCATTACTCAGAGACCAGCAGAGACTTTATCGAGCTCTTTGAGTATACCTTCAGCGCGATGGGATGCCACATAGTACTCTGGGACCGTCGTCATTCAGGCTAGCGCGCCATGTTCAGCCGATACGACAAGCTGCCCCCAGGCGTTCCACACCGGTCTCAGTTCACTCAAGTCACTTCAGCTGCCATCCAAGCACCTGCTACTCCCACTCCCATCACGCTGCCTTTCTTAGCCGTTTCACCTGCTCCAGTCACCGAGGCAGTCCCAGTCACTGAGCTACCTGAAGGTTGTCACCTAGTCACGATTCCCATATTAGTTGAGCCACCCACAGCCCAGGCCGTTGAGATTACCGGGAACATCCCTGATGAGGAGCCTTTCCCGAGCCTATCATACCTGGAGTTGCCATCAGACATTTGTATAGATTCGCTACTAGGCCCTGAGTTAGATATAGGGCAACCACTTGAGTATTTGCCGAGGCTAGAGGATGATGATGATCTTTAGACTTCATGAATACTTCGCAGACATGACTCAGCACATAGTCCAGGATAGTATTCCATATACTACTTTACTTTATTTACTTTTAGTTTTATCATTTTGAAGCATTGTACTAAAAAGTTATATATAGTGGAAATGCTTCCATTCTCTTTTTGTTCTTCATGCAGAAATTTTATCAAAAGAGACTGGTCCTTTCCAGCAATTAGGAGATCGACCGTAGGAAGGCCCATCACTAGGAAAGTAACCTGACCATAGGGAAGTAATCCTTCCTCAAACCTATTTCAATTATTACGCACTAAAATCTCTAAGTGTGGGGTTACCCCAACCAACTTAGAAATTTTAGAAGACACTGTCCTTAATTTATATATATAAAATATTCTTTTTCAGAGAACATTAGGGACAATGTTCTTATAAGTGTGGGGTATTGGGTAAAGGTTTAAAGGACAAGTAACCGTAAAGCGCCAAGTTTTGAAAACCTCTTTTGTCTAAAAAGTAATTAAGCAATGGATATTGGGTGATTTCAAAAATTCTTACCTTGTTTTGCCCAAAAGATCCAATAAAAGTGCTAGAAATCGGTTTTTGGAACATTCATTAGAACGAAACGATTAAGCTGAAACTTATGTTTTGTGTCAAAAGATTTTTTTTAAGAAAATATGTAAAAGGCTACGCATGACCAAGCACGACCCCTAATGTAGTGACCCGAACTTTTCCATGATTATCCCATGATTATATTAAATGAAATTGATATTTTCATGATTAAATGTTTCCAATATGTTAAGCAATCAAACTTGTTAAGACTTGATTATTTGAAATGAGCTTTATATAGACAATTGACCACCCAAGTTGACCGGCGATTCACGAACGTTAAAACTTGAAAAAACTATATGATGATATATATATGGATATGTATATAGCTAACATGATATTATGAAAAATATGTATCTCACTAGGTATATTAACAATGGGTTATATACATAAAATGAGACTAGTAAAATTATGAAACTCAAAATGATATATGTAACGATTATCATTGTAATGACATTTTAATGTATGTATATATATATATATATATATATATATATATATATATATATATATATATATATATATATATATCATATTAAGATATATTCATTATTGGTGATTTGTGTCACCAATATGATTTAAGTGTAATGGGATTAATTTGTTAACCAAAATAACCTTGATAAATATCGAACAACTTTGAGAAAGTGTGGAGTGCACACTTGTTTGAACTTATCTTGATTATGACGGGGGTTCGGGGGCAGCGCCCCCAATAGCGGGGTCCAAGGGGTGGCAACCCCTGGCGGGGTCCAAGGGGCAGAGCCCCTAACTTTATTAAAAATGTGTTAAAATTTGATTTAAAGCTTTCAACAATATTAAATGAGATCGTTAACTTAAAGCTTTCAAAAACAACACTTACATGTAACGTCTAACGATGACTTAACGACTCAGTTAAAATGAATATACATGTAGTGTATTAAGATGTATTAGTACACTTTTGAAAGACTTCAAGACACATATCAAAGTACTTCTACTTAACAAAAATGCTTACAATTACGTTCTCATTCATTTTCATCAACAATTCTACTCGTAGTCATTCAGTATTCATACCCGTATTATACACAGCTTCTAGATGTACTTACTATGGGTATATACCAATAGGAACTAGCATGGGATTCCACTCTTGATTATGTCATGCATGACTAATCAAATTTAACTTCTACCATGAACTAGTCAACTAACTAAAACTCCTTTTAACCCCACTCACCACTCACCATTCACCACTCACCACTCACCACTTAATCCATTTCACTTCCAATTCTCTTTCTAATTCTCTCTAAACACACACACACTCTTAGGAATGAAATTTCCAGTAAACTAATCATCATCTTCATCAAAAATTACTTCAAGTATCAAGCTATAATCATCATAGGAAGAACACTTCAAGAACACTTCAAAAATCCTTTCAAATTTGCGAGTTTACTTTCAATCTTGCAAATCCATTCCAAGTAATCATCTAAGATCAAGAAACCTTTGTTATTTATGGTAGGTTATCTTTCTTTTTCAAGGTAATATTCATATCCAAACTTTGCTTCGATTTCTATAACTATAAACTATCTTAATTTGAGTGATAATCTTACTTGAACTTGTTTTCGTGTCATGATTCTACTTCAAGAACTTTCAAGCCATCCAAGATCCTTTGAAGCTAGATCATTTCTTATCACTTCTAGTAGGTTTACCTACTAAACTTGAGGTAGTAATGATGTTCATAACATCATTCGATTCATATATATAAAACTATCTTATTCGAAGATTATAACTTGTAATCACTAGAACATAGTTTAGTTAATTCTAAACTTGTTCGCAAACAAAGTTAATCCCTCTAAATTTACTTTTAAAATAAACTAAACACATGTTCTATATCTATATGATATACTTACTTAATAATTTAGAACCTGGAAACACGAAGAACACCGTAAAACCGGACATACGCCGTCATAGTAAAACCGGGGGCTGTTTTGGGTTAGATAATTAAAAACTATGATAAACTTTGATTTAAAAATTGTTCTTCTGGGAAAATGATTTTTATTATGAACATGAAACTATATCCAAAAATCATGGTTAAACTCAAAGTGAAAGTATGTTTTCCAAAATAGTCATCAAGACATCGTTCTTTCGACTGAAATGACCACCTCTTACAATATTGACTTGTAACCTGTGTTTCCAACTATAAACTTATACTTTTTATGTTTAGTTTCATAAATTTCAGTTCATTATGAAACCATAGCAACTTGAATCACTCAAAACGGATTTAAAACGAAGAAGTTATGGGTAAAACAAGTTTGGATAATTTTGCTTGTTGTAGCTACGTGAAATTTGTAACAAATCTATACAAATCATAACTTAACTAAATTATATTGTATTATACATGTATTCTAACATATATTATGTAATCTTGAGATACCATAGACACGTATACAATGTTTTGACATATCATATCGACCCATCTATATATATTATTTGGGAACAACCATAGACACTCTATATGCAGTAATGCTTGAGTTAGCTATACAGGGTTGAGGTTGATTCCAAAATAATATATATACTTTGAGTTGTGATCTAGCCTGAGACTTGTATACACTGGGTCGTGGATTGATTCGAGATAATATATTGATTTATTTCTGTACATCTAAATGTGGACAACTAGTTGTAGATTACTAACGTTGGACTGCTAACTTAACAAACTTAAATCGTTAAAATATAATAAAACATATTGTAAATATATTTCGATCATATTTTAATATATATATGTATATATTTGTTATAGGTTCATGAATCGACTCGTGGCCAAGTCTTATTTCCGACAAAGGAAAAATCTGTGAATGTGAGATATAGTCCCACTTTTAAAATCTAATATTTTTGGGATGAGAATACATGCAGTTTTATAAATGTTTTACAAAATAGACACAAGTACTTGAAACTATATTCTATGATTGAATCATTATACCGGATATCACCCTTTCAGCTTGGTAGCCTAAGAATTTGGGAACATAACCCCAAATTGACGCGAATCCTGAAAATAGATCTATGGGCCTAACGAACACCATCCATGTTATGGATGCTTTAGTACTTCGATTTTATATACAGATGAGTGTACTTGTATATTGGGGATATTCTAGATGCATTTGTTAATGTCAGTTACCAGGTGTTCATCATATGAATAATTTTTATGCAGATTGCATGTTGTTTATGAGAAATGGAAATATGAAATCTTGTGGTCTATTATTACGAATTGATAAATAAATAGGTTAAACCTATAACTCACCAACATCTTTTTTGACGTTTAAAACATGTTTATTCTCAGGTGATTATTAAGAGCTTCCACTGTTGCATGCTAATTTATGGACAAGAGTTGGAGTCAGCATGCTTGTATAATATTGTTTAAAAACTGCATTCGAAGACATATATTGTTGAGTAATATTATTGTAAACCATTATGTAATGGTCGTATGAAAATGCTATATTTTAGATTATCATTATTTGATAATCGTCGTGATATTTTAAAGGTTATGGTTTGTTTTAAAATCGAATGCAGTCTTTGAAAAACGTCTCATATAGAGGTCAAAACCTCACAACGAAATAAATTAATATGGAACGTTTACAATCTATATGAACGGGACATTTCACCTACTCCCAAAAAGTGAGGACTCTTGGACCCAAAGTATCTGTACGACCCATCAAATCTACGGTACTTTATCATTTCAATTGATGAGCGTGCCGGTGTACGATTCAAGTTAGAACTTGGTTTTGACATACATTTCAAGGCCAATGGTTAGTAAGCGCCATACATGGTGCATGTGTGATACTCCTTCCGAAATCATTCTGAATAGAGAAGACAAGAAGCCATCCGTTTCCGTTTCCACTCTATGCAATTTAAACCGACCAACTCACATAAAGAGTTGATGATTCAGAAATATTCACCCCAAATTCACTCCCAAAAATTCACTACCCATTCACCTTTATTCCCCTTTCCACTTATCAAAAGATCCAGAGATTAATGAAGAGATAGATCGATCAAATTCGCTTCAAAAGCACTTGTAAAAAGATTTCGAACCCCTGATTGTTTTTGATAGGTCAAAGACCTATTTTCAGTGGATTATCACTTCCTCTCTGGGCACCAGAAACGAAAGACAAAAGTTATGAAGAAAGGGTATGCCAATATATATATATATATATATATATATATATATATATATATATATATATATATATATATATATATATATATATATATATATATATATATATATATATATATATATATATATATATATATATATATATATATATTTGATGAAAGAGCAAGGTCTCTAGAAATAAAGGCAAAGAAAAACCCTAGAAGTTGCCCCAAAGAAGAATACTGGAGGAGCCAAAGAAAATTCTAGACAAAGTCTTAGCAAAATCCGCCTCTTCCGAAGAAACTTTTTACGAAGTCCAAGCCACTCTCTATCCAAAAGTGGATACTCTGAAGAATCGAAATCCATCAATTCTCTTAAAATCAAAAGATCTGGATACCTTTCACTAT
The DNA here is from genome assembly GCF_046630445.1 of Rutidosis leptorrhynchoides. NCBI lineage: Eukaryota > Viridiplantae > Streptophyta > Magnoliopsida > Asterales > Asteraceae > Rutidosis > Rutidosis leptorrhynchoides. Next base: position 277,486,946 of record NC_092340.1, on the reverse strand, counting down.
TTGTAAATTTCCAACAAACCCTACAGCCCGTCTTTCTCTTGAAAGAATGCCTAGGAAGAATATCAGTGTCGTCCTTACTTAACCGGTGGAGATATCGATGCTTTACCAAGCGTATGATGAGAACTGTTACACGACTGGCTTCTGAGCGACAACACAATTAGATTATTGCACCCTAAACACTTGAGTGATATGAGTGATCCGCTAGTGAGGAGCCTGGTCATGTATACTCTACATCTAAGAGTTGGAAAGTACGCCTTTTTCACTATGGACGCAATTGAAATCTAGCGACCAAATTATCGAAGCTCGGAACTTTTTCTAATACTTTCGAAAGATGTGACAACTTCTAATGAAGGCATAATAAAAAGATCCACGGGTGGCCAAGGGGGAATCTATTAGAAAGAACCTTATATTCCCGCTTTTTGCTTGAGGACAAGCAAAGCTAAGTGTGGGGTTGATATCGGCTAAAAAGTCACGTTTTCACCCCTGTATTAACGCCTAAAAACAAGAAAGATTCAAAATATATCGGCAAAATACCCACTTCGTCGGTTAGAATTGAAGAACAAGTAATTACGAAGACGATGCAAAAAGAATCAAGAGAATCAGAGCTAAAACGAAGATTCTAGAGCAAAAACAGTGAAATACAAGAAATCAAGTTACGATCCAGGGAATCAGTAGGCCAAACGGCTTGCCAAACGGCTTGCTAAACGGCCTGCCAATGTGAAAAATGGCCTGCCAAATGACCAGATTAAACGGCCTCAGCAAACGGGCTGCCTCAGCAAACGGGCTGGCCAAACGGCCTGCCAGCCATTTGCAGGCAAAAATCAAGCTTATTTAAAGGGCACTTGTCATTCATTTTCAACACACACTTCAATTCACTTCTTTCTCTCTCTTGTACAATATTAGTCATACTTTCAAGGTCTTCGACTCCGTACGGGAAACCTAGTACCCGGAGAAGAATGCCGAAGATTGTATTAGGAGCGGTCTGGAGTCTTGAATTTGTCACTTTTGTATTCCGAACTCATTTAATCTACTGGTAATTCTATCCCTTGTCTATTTATAATGTCTTCCATTATTATGCTTTGCGATATTGTTACCATGATTAGAGAGTAGTTATCTTTAGTGTATGTTATGACGTAATCTGTTATAATGATGAAATTATATTATGGCTTGTGCATGTTGTTAAAATGCTTTCCGATTATTCTTTGAACTCAATCGCTTTTCCAACTAATAGAATGTAGTTATTGGCTCTGTTATTGGGAAGTCACGAACCCCGATTCAGAGTACACTATCTGTGTCACCCCTTGGTAAGAGAAGTCTATTGGATACAATGTGAGTTTGACTGAGGCACACCGGTTGTAGTAAGTCCACCGAGCCTTGGATTCCGACTGAGGACTCTTTCATAGTGAAATATCTGACTAGACCCCTAGTACATTGTCGGTCCTAGACCATGCTAGTGTAGTCACCAAGCATACAAAACTTCGTACATGCACACTGATGCACAACGGTTGTTGTAAGCTGTACCTCTGCTAAGTAAGGCCATGGAACACGGTTAGTGTTGACTAGTACACTTCACCATAACGCGGTCTCAAGCATTGCACCCCGCTTGAGGGATTCTTAGTTAATTAAGGAACTGTTTGTTCGAACACATAAAGGATTGGACCGTTAGGATAACCGAACATTTCCTGGAAGTCAGCTTGACTTGGCCATGGTGTTCTTTATGGTTAAACTCTTTTAAGGGCCTAACTATCTTCTAAACCAATCATTAACGAAAGCATTGCGACCCATCATGTCTCTCGGATATGGAAAACCATGTATTCTATTATGCTTAAGAAAGTTTAGACCATTTCGGAATGTTAATACGTCACCCAACCGAGTCGCTCAATTGGATGAGCCGTCTGAACGTGTATGCCTGTAGTTAGACTGCACGGCGTCAGGGGTAAGGGACGTTGATGTCTATTCAGAATCTTCAAGCCTAGCGCATTACCCAGTGACATGTCTGACAGGGGCGTTTAGGACTAGTGTAGTAAATACAAGGTCACTACCTATCCATGAGCCAGCATTCCATAATACCAGACAAAGTAACTGATGAAATCATATCATGCACTTGTTTTAGCCTTATTTGAATTACAAATTTTATCGTATTTACTTTACTTTAATCTAGAAAACCCAAAATTAGGTAATCACCATCTACTCCTGCACTTTATAATTATCTTAAGATTTAGATATAGGTTCGATTCTACTGATATCTTAAAAATACGACTCTAGGTCATACTCCCCTTACTCGTAATAAAGAGTAGTACGATTTAGGCCCCGCTAAATATAAATTTAAAACAAGTGCCCCCCCTCTTGGTGGCCGGCCCTGACGCGCCGCGACCTAAAGTCATCGCGTGAAATAAAACCGTCCGTTTCGGTCATATCAAGAGGGAGACAAGTTTTTGGCGCCGCTGCCGGGGAACTGGTATCAGAAATACTGCTCTCTATTAAACTCATTCACAAACATTTAAGTGGTGTCTAAGAAATACAATTATACACGGACTTGGTTGTTGGATTTTCTGAAAATTCTCCAATTATATTGGAACCAAAAGGATCCTGCCTCTCCGTAGTCGGCCTGGTCACTTGGTTTGTTGAATAGTTCGTGCGAAGCTCTGTTATCAAAATACCAGGGAATCAGTAGCAAGAACCAAAAACATATCTATAATTAGGATAATTAGAATACCTTAGCCTAGAATAAGACTACCTTATACTATAATTACAATACCTTCGATTGCTTTAGATTAGCTTACCTTAGATTAAATTAGGAACTTAGTTTATCTGTATAAAAATTAAAACAACAAAAAGAGGCATAACCAATGTATGACCCAAACCCGATCTAGACTAGGGCTGTTGTTATTCGTACCTGATCTAGACGTCATAATCTCTAAAGCACGCAAGGAAGCACGAATCAGAAATCGAATGGCATTACGCGTTACTTTAGCAGAAAACACTAAACCCTCGATTGAAGATCGAGGAGGACCGATCAGATTTCCAGAGATTCAAGGACACTCGTTCGAGTTAAAACATCACATCATCTAGCTCATTTAGAACATCTGTCAGTTTCATGGATTACCGAATGACGATCCTAATTCTCACCTTGATAAATTTATATCTCTTTCGAACTCCTACAAGCAGCTAGGGATAGGACAAGATATAGTCCAGATATACTTGTTCCCCTATTCTCTCACTCATCATGCTCAAACCTGGTCCGAAGGACTGGAAAAAGATTCCATCACGTCATGGACGGAGATGGCTACTAAATTCCTAACCAAATATTTCCCTCCTTCTAAACAAATGAAGCTAAAGAATGACATCATTAACTTCAAACAAAGTTATGATGAATCTCTTTACACTGCATGGGAGTGATTTAAAATCCTGCTGAAGAAATGCCCTAATCACCAGCTAGAACGGTCAGCCCAAATATGTACCTTCTACAATGGTCTTACGGTAAATCATAGGACAACGATCGATGCAGCAGCTCAAGGGGATCTGATGAACCAAACCGCAGATGAAGCATGGGAGTTGCTCAAGAACATGACAATGCATCATCATGACTAGAACAGTGGTGAAACAACTTCATCATCTGCCCCACTCTCTGCACTCAACAATCAAACGGAGGCCATCAAATCCCTTACAGATAAGATGGAATCTCTTGATAAACAACTCGGAGAATTGAAGACACAGCTGCAGCAGGTCAACCAAGCTCAGGCTTGTGTAAATTGTACCAACCCGCAACCCACTTAAGAATATCAAGTTGAGTACGAAAACCCCGACGGTTCAGTCTGTTACGTTCAATACCCAGCTCGTCCACCAAATCCCTGATTCAATCAACAACCTTGGCTTAAATCAATTTCAGCGAAGCAATCAACCTTTTCGCTATCGTTATCCACCTTTCCCAGCCCAACAATCTCAATTGACCTACGATCAACCACTTCCACTCACTGGTACCCCAGTTGAGGAAAATTCCCCTACCACCCAGATTACGAAAGCAACTAACCCCACTCTCGGAGCCGATGATCAGTTGACTCAGTTCATTCAAAGACAACAATAGCTAAATCAGAGAACTGCAGCCAGGCAAGATCAGATGGAGATACTAATGAGAAACCAATTGGCTCTGCTCAAAAGCCTGGAAATGCAGCTCGGACAGTTATCATAATGCCTTGAAACCCGACCGCATGGAAGATTGCCAAGTAATACTATCCAAAATCCCCACATAGAAGAAGCAAAAAAATGGATTCCGTAATCCCAGAGGAAGAACCACTGAGAAGGTCAGCCAGGCTTATGAACAAATCAACATATACTCAGAAGCTGACACCGGAAACTCCAGTTCGTGTACCCTATCCTGGAAGGCTACAAGAAGAACCATCCAAGCTTGATTCCTTCAAACTTGATGGAAGATTCCTGGACACTATGTCTAAAGTCCCCAACTAGAAGAGATACATCCGAAGGCTTCTCTCTACAAAGGAGAGGATACCAGACTCTAAAAAAATTCCACCGAGTGAAGAATGCTCTGCATTACTCAGGAACTCTCTACCACCGAAGCTAGGAGATACGGGCCTATTAATTTTTTTGTGTTCAATCTACCAATCTGGAACCATACGATTTAGGCCCCGCTAAATATAAATTTAAAACAAGTGTCCCCCCCTGTTAGGACCCCGAAGTTGTATAGTGTTAATGTGAAATAAGCTTAAATGAAGGTTCCTTAGAAGAGGGCTATATAAGGAACCTAAGTAGTCCTAATTATATAGCCATTGCATTGTAACTGAGTTCTAGAAGCTGTGGAATGTAATTTTACCGATTCTCTCTAATATCGAGTCTCATTCTTACATACCGAATCTCTCTTTATCTTATCATTTCTCTCAATCTCAACATGATCTGACCTATCATTTGGTATCAGAGCTTCCAGGAAGTGATTCTACATCACTATATCGATCCAGAGATTGTAGATTACAGAATCTGAATACTCTCGGTATTTTGAATCACATTCGGTATTATCAAATTTGATAATCTGACGTTCAGATTCTTGTGATAAGTTCAGCGAAGGTGCATTAGGTCTTTTAGAAAGAGTTTCGATCATCATTACAGCTTTTTAACTTCAATTATGGAGAATCAAGTTGATTTTTAGAGTTTGTGGCTAAAACTCTCGGTATTGCTTAATTCAAGCTTGATTCTGGATTTTTGTGAAGATTTAAGGATTCAGTTGTGTTCGTGAGGTGTTAAATCATATTTCTGACGGTTCAATTTCTTCAATTCATCAAGTTTTGAAGATTTGATCAACACTCGGTATCGTAACTGTCATACCGAGTCTGCTTCATTACTTAAATTCATCTTAAGTGTTGCAGATTGTGGTGTGATCGTGATTCTATCACATTCAGTTTAATTATACGCAGCTAATTGGTGTGGTTTGAGAAAGGATTCTGTCATATTTCTAAGTTTTAAACTTAGACTCGGTATTGTCAACTGCTACAGTTGACATTCGGTATCCTATACTTTCGATATCTTTGATATTTTGTGTGATACTAATTTGTTTCCTTGTGTTGCAAGGTTACAGAATCTAATTCAAAAGGATTGAATTGAGTTTGAACTTCAAATTCATACAGAATCTGACTACCGAGTCAGATACAGAATCTCAGTTTCTGTATCACTTAATCCATTGTTTTAAGTGGTTACAGGCTACAATTCTTGTGATTACCGAATCTATACTGAATCTGGGTGTGTCACTTGTATTTCTGATCAGTTTCTTATACAGAATCTGATATACAGAATCTTTACTTAATCTGCTACAGTACCGAATCTGATACAGAATCTGACATTCTGATCAGATTGTTGTGATTTTTCATCTTAGATTTGTGTAATACAGAATCTTTACCGAATCTACCTCATTTTCAAGATGTCTACTCAAGATACTTTGATCATTGGATCAGATTCCTGTCCTCCAGTGTTGTTTGATGGCAAGTACACTCAGTGGCTTCACCATATCACTCAGTACATAGACTATAAGGGTAAGAAAGCAAAGTACATTTGGGCTTCTCTGAGAGATGGTCCAGTTGTTGATTATCATCCGGATACTTGTATGTCAATTCCAGTCTATGAACTTTCTGGTGATAAGCGTGAGAGAGCTCAGGGTGACATAGAGGCAAAGAATATTGTTATGCAAGCTATCCCGTATGAATTGTTTGAAAATGTTGATAGCAACACAACAGCAAAAGATATATGGGATGAGATCAAACGACAGCAAGAAGGTTATGACATGTCAGACGTTACTAAATTGAATAAGGCTCTGGGATTCTATGAAGATTTCAAGCAGGAAACTGATGAACCACTCAAGGATACCTATCGTCATTTCAATGGTGTTCTCAATGAGTTGAAAAGGTGCAAGATCATAAAAGTAAATGCTGAAGTCAACATGAAGTTTCTCAAAAAGCTCAATGCTGATTGGCTTCCTTATGGAACCATTGTTCGATCTACTAAAGAGATTGACAAGTTGACTATTCATGAGCTTGTTGGAGTTCTTATGCATTACCAACCTGAAGTGTCTAAACTTCAAGAAGGAAGGAAAGAGTCTTCTCCGGGCGATCCACTTGCCCTAATTGCCAAAAAGAAGAGCAAATCGTTGACGTCTTCCAAAAGCTTGTCCAAGAAAGTGCTTGTAGAAGAATCAACTGATTCAGAAGATTTGAATCTTTCTGATGTTGATGATTCTCACCTTGAATTAGTCAAGATGGCAGCCATGTTCACAAAAGCCTTGAACAAACACAAGTTTAAAGGCAAATCAAGCAATCAATGCAAAAACTCGTCATCTTCCTCGTACTACAAGAAAGCTGATCAATCTAAACAACAACGTGCTGATGATTCCAAGAAGGAAGATTCAATTTGTTTCAATTATGGCAAAGCTGGTCATTACTCTCGTGAGTGCAAGATGCCTAAGAAGAAGGACGCAGCTTACTACAAGAAGAAAATGTTGATGGCTAAGATTGTGGAAACTGGGGGAGAGCTAAAACCGGTTGATGATACTTGGTTTAACTGGACTGACGATTCAAATTCAGAGGTGGAACATGCAAATGTTTGCAAGGTGACAAAGCTCATCAAAGCTAAGGAAGCAATGGAGAATTCTGACTCAACATCCGATGATGATGAGGTACAATCAACTGAATTCTCACCTGATTTTATAAAAATGCAAAATGACTTGATGAAGAATCTGGTCTCAATGTCAAAAGAAGTCAAAGGCTTAAAATCTGAAAACAAGGTTTTAAAAGATAAAATCAAAATGAATGAGACCAGACCTTCCTCATCCAAATTGCAAACGGATGTGCAACGATTGACTCTCCAACTCAACTCTACGGAAACTGAGTTGGAAGATCCGAAAAAGACAATTCATCTGATTAAAGTTGAAAGAACTGATTATCGTTTAAAATCGGAACAACTTGCAGAAAAAGTTCAATTTTTAGAAAAAGATCTTTCTGATTTGAAAAACCAACATGAACCCACACTTTCAAAACTAAACAAGAAAATCGTTCAATTGGAAAACACCATAATTGAAAAGAATACTGAAATTTCTTTATTGTCAAAAGAATCTTTTCAAATGAAAGCACAACTTGCTCGATATGAGGAAAAACTCTATCGAACAGAGCAATCCTAAAAGGACCCGTTCATATACATTATAAACGATTCACAATAGTTGATTACATCGCGAGGTATTTGACCTCTATATGATACGTTTTACAAACATTGCATTCGTTTTTAAAAGACAAACTTTCTTTACATCAAAAATTGACGGCATGCATACCATTTCATATTACATCCAACTATAATTGACTTAATATTAATCTTGATGAACTCAACGACTCGAATGCAATGTCTTTCAAAGTATGTCTTGAATGACTCCAAGTAATATCCTTAAAATGAGCTAATGCACAGCGAAAGATTTCTTTAATACCTGAGAATAAACATGCTTTAAAGTGTCAACCAAAAGGTTGGTGAGTTCATTAGTTTATCATAATCCATCATTTCCGTAATAGTAATAGACCACAAGATTTCAGTTTCTATAAATATCCGTACACTCGCAAGTGTATAAAAGTATTCTATAAGTTGTAGGCACCCGGTAACAAGCCTTAACGTTCATGTTTTACCCTCTAAAGTACACCAGATCAGGTGTGTTTAAAATAACCTCGAAGTACTAAAGCATCCCATAGTCAGGATGGGGTTTGTCAGACCCAATAGATCTATCTTTAGGATTCGCGCCTACCGTACATAGACAAGTAGTTTAATGTTACCAAGCTAAGGGTATATTTCTGGTTTAAACCCACATAGAATTAGTTTTAGTACTTGTGCCTATTTCGTAAAACATTTATAAATCAGCGTATGTATTCTCAGCCCAAAAATATATATAAAAAGGGAGCAAATGAAACTCACAATACTGTATTTTGTAGCAATTATGTATATGACGGCACTGAACAAGTGCAGGGTTTGTCTCGGATTCACGAACCTATATTAAGTATATATATTTATATGTTGGTCAATATCTGTCTAACAATTTAGGTCAAGTCGTAGTGTATCACAATCCTAATGCTCGAGACCGACATGCAAAAGTCAACAAAAGTCAACTTGACCCAAAATGACTTTCAAAATCTATACATCTTTATTATATAACTTATATACAGTAGTTTTATATATTTAAATATATTTATCAGATCTTATTATACTAAATAATACAAGTCATTTATTAATAAATAAAAATTTATATTAAAATTCATATATGATAAAAATATACTTTTATATATCTCAAGTAATAAAATTTATAAAATTCACTTAATATCATAAAAATATAGTGGTATGTATTATTAATGTAATTACATTACGTGTGGTAAAAATATCTTTGTACGCATATTTATTTGATAAAATAATATTGATAATAATAATAATGATAAAAATAATAAAATGATAGTTTCAATAAAAATATTAATTTTTAGTAATAAAGATAATTTTAGTAATAACATCAACTGATAACAGTTATAATAATCGCTTAATAATAATATTAAAATTAATGATAATTCAGTTGACCATATCTTTTAATCCGTTCATCGAAACCACACGATTTCTAAATGAAAAGTTATTAATTTTTTTCTTCAGCTTTTCAACGACATGCATATCATATAACTTATCTCAGTAGCATATGTATCAAATTCGTGATTTATCATAAACTATTTAACGACGAAACTAAGCATACAAACATGCATAATCATATATACTCGATCACTAGTCAGGGATACACTATTAATATATAAAAGATAAGATATGAATGCTCACGTATCCATATTGTGATTCAATATTGCAGGAAAGTACGTAGACGCAACGAAAATGATAAACGTTAGGTTGACCTCACGAGCAATACCCTCGATCAATACCCATAACCTTCATAGCTATAACCCATAATTTCCTTAGCTATATCCCATTTGAAAACTTATTTTGAAATCGTCTGAATATAACTCCGTCGTAGTATCTTATGTATACTAATAATATCTTGAAATAGTACTAAGTAAATATATATATATGTAATTCGATTGAGAGAGTTTAGAGAAATATATTTTCAAGTTTCTATGAAATAATGAAACCTATTGAATTCTATTTATAATAGATTTTTGAATTATTAAAGTGAATTATTAAAGTATGAATTATTAAAGTGAATTATTAAAGTATGAATTATTAAAGTGAATTATTAAAGTATAAATTATTAAAGTGAATTATTAAAGTATGAATTATTAAAGTGAATTAGTAAAGTATGAATTATTAAAGTGAATTATTAAAGTATGAATTATTAAAGTTAAAGTAAAGTAAAAGTAAAGTAAAGGTAAAGTTAAAGTATAGTAAAAGTATAAAACTATGTACGTATAATACGCGTATAAAAATATATAATATTAATTTAAATTGTTATATATATTTAATAAAATAAAATATAAATATCGTTATCTTTATCATACTGGTTAAGTAATGAGTTGTCAAAAAGAATAGATTTCTTAAATCACAGTGGACCTCATAACATAGACCCGTAATCATATCATAATGTATCTGATAATTCAATCATTTGATATTATCTCTTAATTCTGTCGATAAATATATCGAAACAAATATGTTCATGTAAAGTATCATATATCTAATACTTTGTTAATGTTTTCAGTTAATATTATATATTATATATACATATCTATATACACATAATTGTTCGTGAATCGTCGAACACGGTCAAAGGGTAATTGATTACATGAATGTAGTTCCAAACTTTTTAAGATTCAACATTACAAATTCTGCTTATCGTGTCGGAAACATATAAAGGTTAAGTTTAAATTTGGTCGGAAATTTCCGGGTCGTCACAAATCCAAAGCTATCATGGATATGGAACTTTCAAAACAAATGATTTTCATGAATAGACCAAAAACGATTCATGGTGAAAAGTGGGGGTTGGGTTATGAAGATCCGAAAATTTTGGAAGATGCTTCCAAAAAGATTCCAGGATTATATCATTCTGATTATTTTCAAGCCGGTTTACCATCGCATTTTGTACATGCTTCTGATGCTGATTTTGATGATATTATTGTGAATCGTAAATCTAGGAAATACCATCAAATTAGCTTAATGTATGAAAAAATCAATGCTAAGATAGGTAAATCGAATCCTGATTTCTTGAAAAATCTTGTTGAAACTGAAAAGAACATGCAACGTGAAGATTATGTGCCTAAGCGTAGACTGGTTTATATCCCAACACTCATGCTAGAGAAATACATTTTAATGCTTGAGAATGAAGTGTTTAACAAACCTAGTTCTAGCATTATTGCAATAGATGAGGTGTTTGATGAACCAATTTTTGATGTGAAACCAATTCTACCAACTTTACCTGCATGTCCAGATGATGTTTTCCGTGAAGACCTAGCACATGAACTAACTGTCTTCTTTGAGACAGATTCTCTAGGTCAAAATTCTTTAGATGAAAAAGTAGAACCTCAGAATGAACCAAACATTGAACCTTTGATAGATTTTGAAAGTCAACTTGATCCTTTGCATGATTATTACTTGCATTTGCCTGCGGTACATGATTTGAATCGTATAGTAGCTCAACTTGAACAGGAGAATATTAACTTGCAACTTAAGTGCCAATCATTAGAACAAATGCTTGCTTTGTATGATAAATTGCCTTCACTGCCTAAGAAAGAATGTACTTATGCTTTTAAGGAGGGTGAAGTGATAGTTTCTGCTGAAGAATTATGTCTTGAGATTAAAAGCTTAAAACAAAAGATAATTCAACTGAAACAGGCTAACACACTTAAGCAAACGTCTAATGTTGCAACTAATGTGCTTGAATGTACTGGTGGGATTACTAAGAAGGAGAAGGGAACAACAACATCTAAGGATGTAAAACCCATTACTATTCTTAAAAATCCTCTACGTTCTCAATTTGGCAATCATGGTTCAAAAGTTGTTTCTACAACTCAGTATATTGTTAAAAAGGTTCATTCTCCAAATGGTTCTGTGTTAACTGAAAAGATTCCTATGATTCCTATGACAAAAACTTCAAAAGCGAGTCTTTTGAAGAAATCAGTTAAGTCCACAACACCCACAAGTTCTAAACCTGATTTAAGTGAGTATGATGCAAAAGAACGTACAATCAAATTGGAAATTCTGCAAAATCAGTCATCTCATGTGTCAACTGAAAAGTTTGGACGTCTAACTAACAAAGGTGTTTTTCGTGTCACAGGTCATAATCCAAACTTGAATTACAAATCTGTATGGGTCCCTAAGTCCACGACTAAGAAAGTAGCAACCAAACCAAAGCAATCTGCTAGTCGGCCTAGGAAATCATCTCATGTTTTTCAATTTTCGTCTGTGAACAAAACATCTACTTGGAATAAATTGTGTGTTAAGACTTCTGATAATGATGTAAAGATTGATATTGCGTATGATGCTTCATGTAATATGGTTTTAAATGATGCTTTATTGTCTAAACTGCATGATGCTTTACGTGATTATTTCATCATTGATCCAAAGTTTGTTGTTAATCCAAAGTTTATTGCTGGTACTAACCGAAAAGGACCCAAGAAACTTTGGGTACCTAAACTCTAGGAAATTCACATTTACAGGGTTTCGACGTCTGTGTTTGGTATATCAATTCTGGTTGTTCTCGACACATGACGGGCGATAAATCCTTGCTTGTCAACTTCATTGACAAATTCCTAGGAACGGTTACATTCGGAAACGATGAGATTGCAGCAATAACGGGTTACGGAGATTTTGTACAAAATGGCATAACAATCAAACGGGTTTCATATGTTGAGGGTTTGGGGTGCAGTTTATTTAGTGTGAGCCAATTATGCGATGGAGATCTCAAAGTTTTGTTTGAACGTCGACAATGCTCAGTGCAATCCACCGAAGGGAATGATCTTCTTGTTGCCTTGGAAAGTTTGATCCTCATGGCGATCAGGCCATATTTCTTGGTTATTCCTCTAACAAAGTTGCTTATCGTGTTTATCATAAGCGGACAAAGATGATTAAAGAGAGCATTAACGTCAAGTTCGATGAATTTTCGGGAATGGCTTTTGAACAACTCAGTTCAAAACCCGATCCTAACCTGGCTACTCCTTCTTCCGTGCAAAACTCAATTTTCTCGAAGAAGGGTGTTCCTACGGTTACATCAGAGGAACTGGATATATTGTTTGATAGTCTTTATACTCCTCAACGGGATTCAAATGTTCAAGCCATACCGGTTACACCATCACAGTCAACTACTGTGGAGACTCTTCAAAGTCTTTTTGATGAAGATTCAATACCAACTGATTCACCTGTTGCTTCTTCATCCTCCCTCCAACCTCCTGTTACTGATAATCTTAAACAAGATCAAGATTCATCATTTGATACAACTCCAGCTGTTTCTCCAGATACTCTATTGAATCCATTAGATAATGTTACATCAGATCAAGCAGATCAAGGCTCAACGTCAACAACGGTTGATGTTCCGATGGATACAATTGATGTTCAACCTCTTCCCCACACCCGATGGACTAAAAGTCATCCAATAGATCTTATTATTGGTGACGCATCTGCTCCAGTTTCAACTCGAAGGGCTACTCAAAATATGTGTCTATTCACAGCCTTTCTTAGTAAGATTAAACCAACAACGGTTGCTCAAGCTTTACTAGATCCATACTGGGTAGTTGCAATGCAAGACAAGATCAATCAATTTGAACAATTGAAAGTATGGCGATTAGTTCCAAGACCAACCGGTCAACGACCAATAGGGGTTAAGTGGATTTTCAAGAACAAGAAGGATTCTGATGGAATTGTGGTTCGAAATAAGGCACGTCTTGTGGCTAAAGGATATCGACAACAAGAGGGCATTGATTATGACGAAACGTTTGCTCCGGTTGCGAGGATTGAGGCTATTCGTCTTTTCCTTACATTTGCTTCTCATATGAAGTTCACGGTGTTTCAAATGGATGTTAAAACTGCTTTTCTGAATGGTTATCTTCAAGAGGAAGTCTATGTTGATAAACCAGAAGGCTTTGTCGATCCCATTCATCCAAACCACGTTTACTACTTGGAGAAAGCTTTATACGGTCTGAAGCAAGCACCGCGTGCATGGTACGAGACCTTAACAAAGTATTTGCTGGACAATGACTTCTCTCGTGGAACGATTGATACAACGCTATTCATCCGTAAAAACCACGGTCACATTCTCTTGGTTCAAATTTACATTGATGATATTATTTTTGGTTCCACGTCCCCGGCCTTATGCAAAGAATTTGGTGACCTTATGGCTAGCAAATTCAAAATGAGCATGCTTGACCAGTTAACTTTCTTCTTAGGGTTACAAGTAAAACAATTACCAAATGGGATTTTTATCTGTCAAACAAAGTATATCAATGATATGATAAAACGTTTTAAAATGACTTCTTTAAAACCAATGACAACCCCAATGAGGACTTTTACTGGATGCTGATACTAATGGGGAACCCTTTGATATTATGCTTTATCGAAGCATGGTTGGTTCTTTAATGTATATGACTGCAAGTCGACCAGACATTACACTTGCTGTAACTGTCTGTGCCCGCTTTCAGTCTAACCCTAAGAAATCTCACTCCAAAGCGGTTGTTAGGATTTTTCAATACCTTAAAGGTACACCTAACCTTGGGATCTGGTATCCTCATGGATCCGATTTCAATCTCACTGCTTATACTGATGCAGATCATGGTGGTTGCCATGTTGATAGAAAGAGCACATCTGGATCAATTCAGATGTTGGGGAATAGGCTAGTTGGTTGGTCATCCAAAAAGCAGAACTGTGTGTCTTTATCAACAGCTGAGTCTGAGTACATTGCTGCAGCTCACTATTGTTCACAAGTTTTGTGGATGCAAACTCAACTCTTGGATTATGGCTTTAAGATTTCTAAGACCCCGATCTATTGTGATTCACAAAGTGCTATTGCAATAACAAGCAATCCGGTTCAACATTCTAAAACTAAACACATAGATATTCGTTATCATTTCATTAAGGACCATGTAGAGAAAGGGGATGTAGAGTTATACTTTGTGTCTACTAAAGTGCAATTAGCTGACATGTTCACTAAACCTTTAGATGAACTTAGGCTAAAATTCTTGATCAAAGAGATTGGCATGGTAGAGTATAGTGCTTGATATTCCTTAGCTCTGTTGGGACTTATTTTTGGGATCTTGTGTTTAGGGGGAGTAGATACTTTCTAGGGGGAGCAACTAAGTTTCAGTGCTTTAGATAATTTTTCTTTAAGGGACTGCCTTTAGATTAATGATAACTTCCTAGATATATTTGTTCAATGGTTACGCAAGAGGGAGGTAACTCATTGATATCCAATTTCAAGGGGGAGTTAATTCATTTTCTTGGGAACATAATTAAAATGCTGATTTACTTTCTTGTATATCACATTTTGAGGGGGAGAAAAAGGGAGAAAATGAGAAAATTATTCAAAAATATTGTTTTTCAAAAGTGAACTCAAAATTTCTTTGTTTTTATCTGAAATAATTCACTATGGCTTGTATACATCTCAGTATGCAACCCGTGTCAACAATTGGTATCACTGAAGATTTGTACTTTGTATAAAATTCAAAGTTTTTTTAAGTACAAATCTTATTTTGAAAAATTCATAAAAATTAGAAAAGATAAAAAAAATATTTAAATTTTACTGAATAAATGCTATTTTTAGCATTTTACCGAGTCTGACAACCAACAGTACAGATTCGGTAAGTTCAAAGTTTTCAAAAATTGTCTCAGAATTGTTTTTCATGAAAAGATTGAAATGGATTTCAAGAGGAAAAATCAATTTGTCAAGATTTGGAGTTAAATTGTTAAAGTTTTAAAAAATTGGACTGTATTCGGTATATTAGGCCCATTCTGTAAAGCCCATTCGGTATTTTACCTTCGGTATCTATAAAAGGAGAGTCAAAGTCAAACATTACTCTCTTACTGTTATTAATTACCTACCGAGTCTGTTGATTATACCGAATCTGCCTAATTCTACCGAGTCCGTCATTCTGTTTCTTCAAATTCTTGGTAATTGTTCATTTTAATCAATGTTTAAGATATATAATTGTAGATCTGAGATAATTAAGTTTTTATCAACCAGAAAAGATCAAAAATAACTAGATTATGACCTTTAATTTTTGAAATCTTGTTGATTATACCGAGTCTGAGTCGATTTCAATTAATCTTTGATTAAACTCAATTGATTTGGAAAATCAACATGAAATCTTGTCTAATCTGAGTTAAATTGACTGATCTATCATTTGACCGAGCCTGATTACATGTTTAATTGCTTATTTGATGAATTCTGTATCTACCGAATGTGTTCTTATCCTGATACCGAGTTTGTTCATACAATTAACATGTTAATATGCTTGTAATTGAATGGTTAATTGATCATGGTTGTGAAATTACATGATATGTGATAGAATATGCATGTTTGAGTGACTTTCTGTTAATTGTTGAAGATATCGAATCTGGTTTTCTTTCTTGATACCGAGTCTGAAATTTGGTACCTTGAAATTTTCTGATTTTTATCTTCAAACACTTAACATGTTTATTCTATATCTTTTTGATATGAAAACTCAAGCTTATTTGGTTACAGAATCTAAAGTTTTCATAAATACCGAATCTGCTTGAATTGTGCTGAAAATTGACTAAGTGTTGTTCTGATTCCTTGTGTTATATAATTGACTTTGCATGATGATTTTGTACTAAGATGAATATCATATGAATGTCATGGTTGTCAATTATTTGTTCATATTTGGAATAAATGATTTTTATATCTTAGAAAAGTCATAAAAATTATAAAATTTGAAAAATATAAAAAGGATTTCAAAGGAAATAAGAATAGAGAAATGTGCTTTATGATAACATTTTGTGGTCTTCTATTTCTTATGTATACAGCTAAATGGCGAATAATCACTTTATCAATTCTGAAACCAATATTCCCTGCAATTATTGGACTGCAATTCTAGAGAGGCATACTTTATGGCCTGCTTTGAGCTCCACAGTTAGTGTGCCAGAAACAGACTTGGATATTCTTAACAGATCAATCAGATTTGTGAAGGCCACACAACGAAATGCTACTAATCCACAGGGTGAACCAGCCAGATTTGAATTTAGGCTGAGGGGAGTACAAGGATTCAGGAGTATCACAAAAGAAGACTTCAGGAGGATATTCAGACTTCCTCTTGTACAGAATGCTCCTGCTTTTCCTGCCACACAGCAGATGATGTCTTCAATCTTTTCTCTTGGATATGTTGGAGCAACTAATGTTCCACCTGCTAAGTTTCAAAAGAAGTATCTGCAATCCAGGTGGTATGTGATATTCTCAATCATCAACAGATGCTTGTTGATGACAAGAAGTAGATCTAATAGCTTAACTGTGCCGATGCTCAAACTTTTCTACTCATTCACAAGAGTAGAGAATCCTGATTATGCAGAACTTATATGGGATTTGGTTCAGGCACAGGTTGAAAAGCCAAGGGGTTCATACATCCCTTGCGAAAGGTTTTTCTGTATCTTTATCCATGATGCTATAAATGCTTGCAGAAATGCAAATATATTTGTACCAGGTACACATGGATTACAGATGAAAAGGTTTGGAGAGCTGAAGATGAACACCCCTATGGTGTCTGATAATCAATTCACTACGCCAATTCCAAATTGGCTAGTGAGGCTAGCTGAACCCCAAGACGCTCGTATGCGTTCTTATTTTCAGGTTGTAGGAATACCTCTTCCGAACCCGGTACAACAAGAACAAGTTGAACCTGCCGTGGTTCCAGCAACAGAGGTTGTAGAGGAACCTGTAGTTCAACCACCCGGGCCAGCTAATCCTCCACTTAGGGTGAACCTCAAACGATCTAGGGTAGCACACCAAGCTCAACCCATGAGGATCAGAGAACCTAGTTCAACTAGGATTGAACCAACCCTTTCCACAACACCCGAAGTAAGCAGTGACACTTCAGCAACAGCATCTGAATCATCTCCTGAACATTCTCCTAAGAGAACTCGATACATGCCTGATGAGATGATTCAGACTCCGCCAACCCAACGAGTAACTAGATCTAGGACTTCGACACCCATCGTCCGCCAAACAGTTACTCCAACCATTGGTGATACGGACCAAGACCTAGAGCCAATTAGGTCACCTTCACCCATCTGCGTATCACATCCAAGAATAACAGTAATCCCTACACTAAATGAAGCGCAAGCTTCGGTAGGCAAGAGATCTAAACGCACGGATGGTAAAAAGACCACTAAGCCCATCCAATCTAAACAGGACTTAAGAATAAATCCCATAAAGCAAGATGCTTCAGCATCTAAGGAAGTAAAGTCTTCCTCTGTAGTAAAGTCTGCGTTGTCTCAATCGATTGAGGACACTTAATCATTGAAGTCCAGAACGGCCGAAGGGGAGCCGAAAAATCTTGAAAAGGCACCCTGCGTATCGGCTGGAAATCCTCCTGTGCCTCAACGTACAATAGGGTCTAGAGGTCTGGCTTATCTTGATGAGGAAGATCTGCCGCGTCCCATGGAAATGAGTCAACATGACAATCCTTCGGGATATTTATCAGACTTCCAGCAGATTGTTCCCTTGGTTCATGAAAGTGATCCATTGGTTCAAACCACTTCTCTTCCGAATTCTGAATCTCAGGGTCTGGAGGAAGAGTCTTTAACTGAAAGAGATGTGTCACCTCATGGTATATCAATGATTTTAGGAGTCGGGTATAGCAATATCTCTGCGAGAACTAAACAGATGGGTAGTTCTACTACTCTGTCAGAGTCCCATGAGACCAAAGTCATGGAGACGGATGCTTCGAAAGAAACTTCGCCGGTGACAACTCCGGTTGTTACCCAACCTCCATCAGAAGGGGATATCACGAATATGACTATTAGTATGTATAGCCCTACATATAAGAATAATACCGCACAATCATCCTTACCTGCCCTCACGGCAACTCAAACACTTCCACCGACATCGCCTTCAACAGTTGCTGCTGCTGGTGTTCCTATTGTTACTTTTCCACCTTCACCCTCTCGTTTACCACATTTCTATGATGCTTTGGAGCAAGAATATTTCAGTTGTATGTTTTCTAGAGTCAATATAGATGTTCTTCGACGCACTTCGCTTCAAGCATTGTTTTGTGCTCGTGTTCGATATCCACTTAATTCCTGCTCTTCTCCGTTGAGTCCTCACCGTGATGATGAACATGACGATTCTGATCCTCAGAATAGCCATGAGGGGGAGATAGGAGTAGATGGAGAATATCTAACGGTAAACATTTCAACTAAGGGTGGTGTTGTAAGGTCTTCATCAGCTTCACAAGCTCAACAAGTTCAGATGGAATCAGAAATGGTTACTACACATGATGAAATTGATGATAAGGAGCCTGAGCAAGTTATAATTCCAATTGTTCATAATGAGGCTGATAGTGGACTGGTAGATGAGGATTTGAACTTAAGTGATTTCTATCTTGAAAAGATGGATGACGATGGATTTGTCATTCTAAGCAAGTTATCATCAGTATCTACAATTCCGGAAGATGTAGAGATTGTAGATGAAGAGAATATTGAACCAGTAATAGAAAGTGATGATGAAATGGATTCTTCTGATGACGATGAAGACAATCTTTATGTTAATCCAAAAGAAGATGAGATCTTTGATCATATTGAAGATGATGATGTTCCTAATGATGATGCAACAAATCCTACTGGTCATTCATCAAATTCTACACCCTCATCGAGTTCAAATCCAACAAATGCTAATGAAAGTTCAACTTCTGGTACATCTACATCAAGTGAAACAGTGGATTCCAGATTCAAATACAACCATGGAATATTCTTTAAGAATCAGGAGCAAAGATTATTGTTGGGAGTAGAACATGATTTTATAACATTACGAAACA
Source organism: Rutidosis leptorrhynchoides (assembly GCF_046630445.1). NCBI lineage: Eukaryota > Viridiplantae > Streptophyta > Magnoliopsida > Asterales > Asteraceae > Rutidosis > Rutidosis leptorrhynchoides. Next base: position 277,467,468 of record NC_092340.1, on the reverse strand, counting down.
CATTCATCGAGGAAAATGCTTACAAGATCTTCCGCATTAATGAATTACCAAGGAGTAAAAGGTTTACTTATATAGGTTCACGATTGCTTCCAGCAAGTGAAAGGAATTGGTATGAGTTTATGTGGAGGAAACATATCAACAAAGATGAAGATGATCTGTGGCTTCAAAGAAAATATCGTATTTCAGAAGTGTTGAATATTACTCGAGTCGGAGTAGAGATAAGCGAAAAGAAAGACGTCATCAGTCAGTTCCACGTTATCAGAGAAGATGAGAAAGAGTACAAGTTCACTGAAACAGATTTTCATAATCTAGATATGCTTGACATCATTCACATCTACAACTACCTCAGTATCATCACCATACGACCTTTTGCTAAGGCTCAAGCTTTGGAAGCTGTGAAAAGATACATGATGGAGACAATTGAACTGATGAGACGTGAAGATTTTCAAATAGGTCTCGAAGCAAAAAGGAAAAAGATTCAAATTACGTGTCCGAATCAATTTACAGTGGGACTGAAGGATATGAGGATGTTTCAAATGCAATTCGAACCCGAAGGGTTTGTTTTTGTAAATTCTTAAAAAGAAAAGGTGTTCATTCGTACTGAAGAGTTTAACAAATATTCAGATGGAACACTTAAGGCTGCACTGAAGTATCTTAAGATTCATCAAAGCAAGTTCCATGACATTGATATGATAATGGGTCTTGGAGAATTCATAAAGCATATAAGAGATCTTCTGAAACTCCGGGTTCGTACAAGACAATTTGAGATACTTCGTGGACAGAGAAAGAGAAGATATTTCAAGGAAATGGATGAATATCCATTACATGAGGGAGATCCAAGAAAAGCGTGGGGTGTCTGGAAACCTTCTAAGCAAATTTCAGAAAATCAAGTAGAAGTTTCAAAACCAGATGGCACACGATGGAAGCTAACGTTTGGACCTCTCAAGATTACAAAATAGGATTATGTTGTAAAGTTCACATTTAACACTAAGGGGGAGATTGTTAGGACCCCGAAGTTGTATAGTGTTAATGTGAAATAAGCTTAAATGAAGGTTCCTTAGAAGAGGGCTATATAAGGAACTTAAGTAGTCCTAATTAGATAGCCATTGCATTGTAACCATGTTCTAGAAGCTGTGGAATGTAATTTTACCGATTCTCTCTAATACCGAGTCTCATTCTTACATACCGAATCTCTCTTTATCTTATCATTTCTCTCAATCTCAACATGATCTGACCTATCACCCCCTCTTGGTGGCCGGTCCTGAAGTGCCGCGACCTAACGACATCGCGCGAAATAAAACCGTCCATTTCGGTCATATCAGGGATATTTGATATCGGCCAAAAAGTCACATTTTTACCCCCAATATTAAGCCCTAAACCAATAAAGATTCAAACTTTGTCGGCAAAATTATTGCTTTTTCACTTGATTTTGTAGATTAAGTAATTACGAAGGTGATGCAAAAAGAATCAAGTAAAACGGAGCTAAAACAAAGATTGTAGAGCGAAAACGGTGAAAGACAAGAAATTAAGTTACGATCCAGTGAATTTCAGCTGACCAGGCAAACTAAACGGCCTGCCAAATGGCTTGCCTAGCTTGAAAATGACCTGCCACATGCCCAAGTTAAACGGCCCCTGCAAACGGGCTGGCCTGATAAACGGCCCCTGCAAATGGCCTGCCAAACGGCCTGCCAGCCGTTTACAGGCAAATTTCAAGTCTATTTAAAGGGCTCTCTCCATCCATTTCAACACACACTCAATTTGTAATTCACTTTATATTTTCAAGGTTTTAGTTAGTTTTTAGTAGTAGTTAGCTTCTTTTATTTTCCGGAGGATATCCCGGTGAGTCCCTGCGATCTCGGGCAGATTTCTTCAGCCTTTTCAGGTTTTTATTCGAAACGCTTGTCTTTTGTATTAAACATGTGCTCTTACTTTTTATGTTTAATAATGCGTTCTGATATTACCATGATAGCTTAATTAATCTGTATGTTGCCATGATAGAAGTTTGGGTTAGCGTAATTATGTTAATTTAGTACGATTACTGTCGTAATGCTGAACTAGTAAGTCTGATAGATTTGTATGCTAGCATCTTAAGGATTGACCAACCTAGGTTGTGATTAGGACTTTTCCACCTATATGAACTTAGCTACTTCATAAGATTAAGACCCCTGGTTATACTGTATCTGAAGATTCTATGAACTCGATATGGCCGGAGTTCCCGAGAGGCATTTAATGCGCTTTTCGGACAAGGAACTTAGGAATTGAGACATGAATGACCTAGTATACCTATTCACTATTTCGAAGAGACTTCTTAGGATCTGTTAAGATCTAGTTAGTGCCTTCACTGTATAACCCAAGCCTATTGCACGTTCTTGTTTGATTGTTGCCTTAGGATTAAGTCATATCAACTGTTTAGGTATTTATTAGGTTTCTATTTGCTTCACTTTCAGTATATCAACTGTAATGCTGTATAATGCTTGAACTGTTATGATCTCATTAATATGATGAAATGGTTGTTAGTTTTCATTTAAGGTTTTGCCAACTTAAACCGACAGACTCCTTCCGTTTGTGATCAGTGTTCAATCAACACGGCACGTTGTTATTCAGTTAACCAAACTGATAACGAGGGTTAGGATTAGAGCTCAACTCACTAATAAACCTAGTAATTTACTGAGGATAACCTCCAAGGTATAGCTACCTTTCAATTATACAACCAAGTGACATACTTCTCACTGCTCAAAGAGAACTCCGAGAGTTCAGAGACAAGTAGGTATGTGTAATTGGCTCATCCAACCAGATCTACATCATTCCAAGCATAGCTTTAACATAAGCATAATTACCTTTCCCTAACCCAACACTAATATCTTGGTCAACATTTCCCTGATCTGCATACTCTGGATATCCTTCCACTTATTTACTTTTCCGCGCTTAGGACTTTTAGCTTAAACCAACTACTATCCTTTATCTAGGTAATTTAAATAAAAGACAATTATCCACTTGATTTTCAATTCGTTAATCTATTCAAAAATGCGACACTAGGTTAATTTACACCTTCTACATCTTTGAAAGTAAAAGTAAATTTAGGCCGCACATAATATAAATAAACAAAACTACCGTGTGCTACCTTGATCAACTGAATCTGACATCCTACAGCCTAATGACACCGCACGAATAAATCGTCCATTTCAGCCATATCATTGCTCATCCACGCTATGTTTCTCATGCAATATCTACCTCGTTTTACTCGGTTTTCGTTTCCAAAGTGATCAATCCTAAAGTAGATGCTAAGATCTAATTTAGGAATTGAGTGCAATGAGGGGTGGATGATGGTGTTGATAATGTTTTTTGGACCTTATGATCGTCTTTCACTTAGGTTCAAGTGATCAATCACCATGTTCCGGTCTTGATTGCATTACCTTGGCTTGATTATGATTGAGGCTTGGGCGTATTTACAAGCGAACCATAAAAACCTTAGCAATTTGTAACGACCCAAATCTTCAAGGAACGGGGCTAGGAGCGCTGCTCCTAGGTACATGAGCGCCGCTCCTGTACGGGGAAAATTCGATCTTTATTTAAATTGTAAAATTAAATGGAGAGGGGCATTTTGGTAATTTGTGATGGCAGTTTTTGAGACTAAATAAGCAGATGTTACCCCAACCACTCATTCTCTATCTTTCTAAAAACACACACAAACTAGAGTGAGAAGGTTCTAGTAAGAGAGAGCTTGAATTGGAAGGGAAGAAGGTGGAATCTTACCAAGGTGCAAGTATTAATCTTTTTCATCTTGATTTTAGCTATGAGGTGATACTAGTGGTGAGCCCTAACTCCGATTTCTTTCAATTTGGAATTGGTGTTTGGGATTGCATGTAATTGATTTAACTCATCTAGCTCACAAATGGGTGTTTGGAGCTAGTATGGGTGTTGATTGACCCTTGTTGGTGGGTTTTGGGTTGGAACATGAGTTAAACATATGTAGACTTGCAATTTGGGCATAATCACAAGTATTAGTGATTTTGTTAATGAATGGAACACAAATGGGTGTTTTTGGTAGTTGATTTTGGGTGTAAACCCTAATTGAGTCAACATGGGTCAATTGGTCAAATTGGGTCATGAAGTGCTTATAACCCTTGATCATAAGATGTATTGGGTTGAGTTTGGGACCAAAACACTAGTTTATAGTGATTTGGGGGTATTGGGTCATGTTTGACCTAATTGGTGTTTTGAGTGCAATTTGGGTCAAAGTTGCACTTGTGGGTTTCGGGTCAAGCTACTAGTGTTCATAGCTTGATGTTGTGTGATTTATGCTAGGTAACTTACTTTTGGAGCAATCTTGAAGTCCTAGCTTGGGTTTTGACTCATCTAATTGTTCAAGGTGAGTGAAGTATTTATATGTGCATGTATATAAGTTGTTTGCTAGCGGGTTAGTGGCGAGTACTATCCGATTATGAAGGATTTTACTCTTTGTTGGCCACTTGATGCATTGTGGTGAGTGATGTCCCTAATAATGACTCGCTCTTTGTTGTCCACCTTACGTTTGGGGAAAGTGGTGAGTGTGATTGCTTGAAGCCCACTCTTTGTTGGCCATATGTGAGGATGCGGGAAGTGTTACCAATTGAGACCACACTTTTCGTTGATCACATTCGGGTGTACATGGTGGTGCCATCCGAGAGGCACCTTTTGTGACGACCCGGAAATTTCCGACCAAATTTAAACTTAATCTTTATATGGTTTCAACATGATAAGCAAAGTCTATTAAATTGAATTTCAGAATTTTTGAACTATTTCATGAAAGCATTTGACCTTTGACTATTCCCGATGATTCACGAACAATGGTGTGTAAATAAATATATATGTATATATATATATATATATATATATATATATATATATATATATATATATATATAATAATAATTTGAAATAATAAAATATAATTGAAACATTAGAATCAAATATGTAAACTATGATACAAAAACAATTATGCTGTTATTAAAATGAATCTATATATATATACATATATAAGTATTACATAAGTAATGAAATGTAAAGTTAATATATTATTTAAAATTGCAAGATAGAATATAAATGATATATCAATATTATTATTATTACTTTCATTAATATTACTAATTACTAATGGTAATGTTGATATTAATATTTGTATTATTAATATTATTTATTTTAATATGAGATATAAATATATATATATATATATATATATATAAAATTTGATATGTATAAGTTGTTATATTATTACTATTAATATTATTATCAATAATAATATTAATATTATTATAACTAATTTTATTAGTATCATTAACAATATTATTATTATTAATATTTGTATTCTTATTCTTAATAAATGAGATTCTTGAAATTAATAATGGATTTATGTTGTTAAGTAATATTACAAAAGTTAATATGATATATATATATATATATATATATATATATATATATATATATATATATATATATATATATATATATATATATATATATATATATATATATATATATATATATATATCAGATTAGATATATAATTAAATGCAAATACTGTTATATAGATAAATACATATATACATATATAAATACGGTATATACACAATTAAATATAAGATAAATACGTAATTCAGTTTTCAATCGTTGTCTAAAGCTGTGTAATTTGTCTTCTAATGTTATCAACTCGATCCAATTATCTTGAAAACAAACAAAATCCGTTAGAGGTCGAATTCATCTTTTATTTATTTATTTTTTTATTTCGTACTGATAGAATATTTGTTGTCGGGCAATTCAAGCTACAAAACAAAGGTAAATGAGTCAATTATGTAGTAATAATATCTGTTAACCTCTATATAATACACCACTAATGCAATTCGAATGAAAACAACAAAAATCAAATTTAATTATGAAGAAACTGCACGATATCTCTGTTTTGCTTCCATTTTCCAATTTGAAAGATTTCAAAATAAATTTCAAAATGTGTTAATGCAGTTCTGCTCTAAATCTTCCATTTAAACTTTCTGGAAAGATTCAAATCCCAATTTTTGGTATCAAGTAAGAATTTTGGAGTCAAAGATTACGATTCAAAAATCAAACTTCTTGTTCATCATAAAATTCGAGTTTAATTCGATGTTTTAGATTAAATTAAGATTACAGAAAGTTTCTAAGAGGTATTTGAAACATATTTCGCGTTGTGATCGTGGTCTATAACGGCCTCTAAATTCGAAGTTGATTTTGAGTCAAAAAGTGTTCTTCAGCGTATTTTTTTAAATTCTCTTCTGTTTTAATTATTTCTGATCAAAAGTTAGTGATGGCTGTCTGTTATTAAATCCAAAAATTAGTTTATATCTTGTTAGTATATGGTGTTGATCCTTGGTAGTTTGGATTGATTATGATGAAGAAGATGATAAATAAAAGAAACAGTATATATTTAATTAGGTTAGTAGCATATCAGAAAAATGAACTTGTAAGAATGATTTAAGGGGTGAGCGGGTGGTTACGGGTTCGAGTCCCGGCTGAGGCATTTTATTTTTAGAAAAGCTTTGAGGTAGTTTCATATTCTTTTTAAAATCATTATTATTATTGTTATTATTATTATGTTATTAATATTACTAATTATTATTATTATTATTATTATTATTGTTATTGTTATTATTTTTAGTATTATTATTATTATTATTATTATTATTATTATTATTAGTATTATCATTAAATATTATAGATAATATTATTATCATGATCAACATTATTATTATTAATTATTGTTATTATTAATAATATTACAATCATTATCATTATTAGTATTATCACTAAATATTATTATTATTATTATTATTATTATTATTATTATTAATATTATTATTATTGTTATTATTAATTTATTAAGATTACTATTAATATAAGTATTACTATTATTATTATGATTAGGATTACAAATTGATGTAATAGAAACCTTAGTCACTAGTTTAGAAATTAAACGCGAAGATTATGATTATTATTATGAATATAAAAGTTTTAATGATATTGCTAAGATTATAATTATAGAAATCTTGAATATAAATATTATTATGGAACTGATTAAGTTAAAATTTTAATTAGATTATGATTTAAAGAAATTAATAGAATTTTCATAATTATTGATATCATCGTTATTATAATACAACATAATATTAAAATCATTATCAAAATCATTATTATTTTTATTAACCTTATTATAACTTTTATCAGTATTATATAGTATCATAAACATTTCTAATATTAGTAATGTCATAATTATTAGTAATACCATAATTAGTAATTCTATCATTATTATTATCACTATTAGAATTATTAATATTAATATTTTATCAGTAATATTAAGTATTATCAACATTATCATTTTTACCATTACAAATATTATCTTAGTATAATTATAATTACTAATTCCAACAAACAAATGATAATCATATAAAAGCATATTTAACTTAACTATATTAATATTTTCATTTAAAATGAATACATTTAATTAAATAATTAAATATATATAAGTTATTAATACAAAAATTTTAATATATATATATATATATATATATATATATATATATATATATATATATATATATATATATATATATATATATATATATATGTTCAACTACAATTATGTGTATTAATAAATATACAAATGATATAAGTTCGTGAATCCGAGGCCAACCCTGCATTGTTCAATATCGTCATATGTATTTTTACTACAAAATACAGTATCATGAGTTCATTTGCTCCTTTTTACTCTTTATATTTTTAGGACTGAGAATACATGCGCTGTTTTTACAACTGCTTTATTAAATGCTTTTGAAATATATTTTTAACTGAGAATACATGAAATTCTTTTATAAATGTTTGACGCGATATGACACAAGCAAAACATTCCTCGAATGAATTATTATGCAGACAGAAGTTCTGTGGATTATTATTGAATTAGTTGGACGTTATAATTGCCACTAATTATTGTGAATATTTCCCCTGATTATTATTGTTTGGTAACCTAAGAATTAGAAAACGGGTATGGCCCTAATTCACGCGAATCCTAAAGGTAGCTACCGGGTTTAACACCCCCACCCAGAATGTTCACTAGACGAAAGAGCTAGTGGGCGTGGTGTTTAGTACTTCGAAGTTTATATATTTATTACAGACTGAAAGTTCTGTTTATTTTGGGGATATTATTGATGCGCATTATATGTTAAGGTCGGTTACCAAGCCAAGCAAAGAAAGCAAAGTGAATGTTATATATCTAGAGAATAATTTTTATACACAGGTTATGTGTATGATATTTTGTACACGAGATATGTGTACGGTTGTAGTGACCCGAACTTTTCCATGTTTATATATATTAATTGAGATTGATATTTACATGATTAAATGTTTCCAACATGTTAAGCAATCAAACTTGTTAAGACTTGATTAATTGAAATATGTTTCATATAGACAATTGACCACCCAAGTTGACCGGCGATTCACGAACGTTAAAACTTGTAAAAACGACATGATGATATATATGTGGATATACATATGGTTAACATGAGATTATGATAAGTAAGTATCTCCATAAGTATATTAACAATGAGTTATATACATATAAACAAGACTACTAACTTAAGGATTTCGAAACGAGACATATATGTAACGATTATCATTGTAACGACATTTAAATGTATATATATCATATTAAGATATATTAATATATCATAATATCATGATAATATAATAATTTAACATCTCATTAGATATAATAAACAATGGGTTAACAACATTAATTGAGATCGTTAACTTAAAGGTTTCAAAACAACACTTACATGTAACGACTAACGATGACTTAACGACTCAGTTAAAATGTATATACATGTAGTGTATTTAGATGTATTAAAATACTTTTGGAAGACTTCAAGACATATATCAAAACACTCATACTTAACGAAAATGGTTACAGTTACTTTCCCATTCTTTTCTTTCATCAAGAATTCTAGTCGTATTCTTACCCTTATTATACACAGCTTCAAAACGTACTTACTATGGGTATATACCAATAGGAACTAGCATGGGATTCCACTCTTGATTATGTCATGTATGACTAATCAATTTTAACTTCTACCATGAGCTAGTCAACTAACTAGAACTCCTTTTAACCCCACTCACCACTCATCAATTACCACTCATCATTCACTCCATTTCACTTCCAATTCTCTTTCTAATTCTCTCTCAACACACACACACTATTATGAACGTATTTTTCTAGTAGTTAATCATCATCTTCATCAAAAATCACTTCAAGAATCAAGCTATAATCATCATAGGAAGAACACTTCAAGAACACTTCAAAAATCCCTTCAAGTTTACTAATTTACTTCCAAGCTTTCTAATCCATTCCAAATAATCATCTAAGATCAAGAAACCTTTGTTATATACAGTAGGTTATCTTTCTTATTCAAGGTAATATTCATATTCAAACTTTGATTCAATTTCTATAACTATAAACTATCTTAATTCGAGTAAAAATCTTACTTGAACTTGTTTTTGTGTCATGATCCTACTTCAAGAACTTTCTAGCCATCCAAGATCCTTTGAAGCTAGATCATTTTTTGTCACTTCCAGTAGGTTTACCTACTAAAATTGAGGTAGTAATGATGTTCATAACATCATTCGATTCATATATATAAAACTCTCTTATTCGAAGGTTTAAACTCGTAATCACTAGAACATAGTTTAGTTAATTCTAAACTTGTTCGCAAACAAAAGTTAATCCTTCTAACTTGACTTTTAAAATTAACTACACACATGTTCTATATCTATATGATATGCTAACTTAATGATTTAAAACCTGGAAACACGAAAAACACCGTAAAACCGGATTTACGCCGTCGTAGTAACACCGCGGGCTGTTTTGGGTTAGTTAATTAAAAACTATGATAAACTTTGATTTAAAAGTTGTTATTCTGAGAAAATGATTTTTATTATGAACATGAAACTATATCCAAAAATTATGGTTAAACTCAAAGTGGAAGTATGTTTTCTAAAATGGTCATCTAGACGTCGTTCTTTCGACTGAAATGACTTTCTTTACAAAAACGACTTGTAACTTATTTTTCCGACTATAAACCTATACTTTTTCTGTTTAGATTCATAAAATAGAGTTCAATATGAAACCATAGCAATTTGATTCACTCAAAACGGATTTAAAATGAAGAAGTTATGGGTAAAACAAGATTGGATAATTTTTCTCATTTTAGCTACGTGAAAATTGGTAACAAATCTATTCCAACCATAACTTAATCAACTTGTATTGTATATTATGTAATCTTGAGATACCATAGACACGTATACAATGTTTCGACCTATCATGTCGACACATCTATATATATTTCGGAACAACTATAGACACTCTATATGTGAATGTTGGAGTTAGCTATACAGGGTTGAGGTTGATTCCAAAATATATATAGTTTGAGTTGTGATCAATACTGAGATACGTATACAATAGGTCGTGGATTGATTCAAGATAATATTTATCGATTTATTTCTGTACATCTAACTGTGGACAACTAGTTGTAGGTTACTAACGAGGACAGCTGACTTAATAAACTTAAAACATCAAAATATATTAAAAGTGTTGTAAATATATTTTGAACATACTTTAATATATATGTATATATTGTTATAGGTTCGTGAATCAACAGTGGCCAAGTCTTACTTCTCGACGAAGTAAAAATCTGTGAAAGTGAGTTATAGTCCCACTTTTAAAATCTAATATTTTTGGGATGAGAATACATGCAGGTTTTATAAATGATTTACAAAATAGACACAAGTACGTGAAACTACATTCTATGGTTGAATTATCGAAATCGAATATGCCCCTTTTTATTAAGTCTGGTAATCTAAGAATTAGGGAACAGACACCCTAATTGACGCGAATCCTAAAGATTGATCTATTGGGCCTAACAAACCCCATCCAAAGTACCAGATGCTTTAGTACTTTGAAATTTATATCATATCTGAAGGGTGTCCAGGAATGATGGGGATATTCTTATATATGCATCTTGTTAATGTCGATTACCAGGTGTTCACTATATGAATGATTTTTATCTCTATGTATGGGATGTGTATTGAAATATGAAATCTTGTGGTCTATTATTATGATTTGATATATATAGGTTAAACCTATAACTCACCAACATTTTTGTTGACGTTTTAAGCATGTTTATTCTCAGGTGATTATTAAGAGCTTCCGCTGTCGCATACTTAAATAAGGACGAGATTTGGAGTCCATGCTTGTATGATATTGTGTAAAAACTGCATTCAAGAAACTTATTTTGTTGTAACATATTTGTATTATAAACCATTATGTAATGGTCGTGTGTAAACAGGATATTTTAGATTATCATTATTTGATAATCTACGTAAAGTTTTTTAAACCTTTATTAATGAAATAAAGGTTATGGTTTGTTTTAAAATAAATGCAGTCTTTGAAAAACGTCTCATATAGAGGTCAAAACCTCGCAACGAAATCAATTAATATGGAACGTTTTTAATCAATAAGAACGGGACATTTCAGTTGGTATCCGAGCGTTGGTCTTAGAGAACCAGAATTTTGCATTAGTGTGTCTTATCGAGTTTGTTAGGATGCATTAGTGAGTCTGGACTTCGACCGTGTTTACTTGAAAAATGATTGCTTAACAAATTTTGTTGGAAACTATATATTTTTAACATGTGAATATTATGTGATATATTAATCTCTTAACGCGTTTGATATTATGTGATAGATGTCTACCTCTAGAACAAGTCCCATTGACTCACCTAATAATAATGAAGAGTCAAATGTAAATTGGAATGATTCATGGACTGATTCACAAGTTCCAGAAGAGGAACCGGAAGAAGAGTCGGAACCAGAAGAAGAGTCGGAACCAGAAGAAGAATCGGAACCGGAAGAAGAATCGGAACCGGATGAAGAAATAGAACCGGTGGGGGAAATAATAAAACGGTTAAGTAAAAGAAAATCCTCAACCAACCGACCAAGGTTAATTATGGTCAATGGTGTTTCCGCCAAGGAAGCAAAATATTGGGAGGATTACCAATTTTCCGATGAATCGGATTCCGACGAGAATTCCGATGATGTTATAGAAATTACCCCAACTGAATTTAAAAAGGCAAAAGAAAATAATAAGGGAAAGGGCATAAAAATAGAGAAATCTAATTCCAACCCCGATGAACTTTATATGTATCGTCAACCCCCGAAGTCCTTAAGTTGTAACAATGACCCGGGAACCTCTAAACCACCAGGTTTTTCTAAACCAATGTGGAAAACGACGGCTCGTATTAGGAGAACATCATATATCCCTAGAAACTTGGCAAAACGAACCAAAATCGAAGAAGAAGAAACAAGCGAGTCAGAATAAGATAGTTGTATTCGTGTGGTATAATATATGTAATATAGTGTGCTTATGCTTTATAATATATGTAAAAATTGCTTGTATTAATAAGTATTTTTTTTATGAATCTAACTCTTGTCTATTTTACAGTATAAAAACACAAAATGGATAGACAACCCAATATTTTAAGAGACCTACCCGGAGACATGATATATCCCTAGAAACTTGGCAAAACGAACCAAAATCGAAGAAGAAGAAACAAGCGAGTCAGAATAAGATAGTTGTATTCGTGTGGTATAATATATGTAATATAGTGTGCTTATGCTTTATAATATATGTAAAAATTGCTTGTATTAATAAGTATTTTTTTTATGAATCTAACTCTTGTCTATTTTACAGTATAAAAACACAAAATGGATAGACAACCCAATATTTTAAGAGACCTACCCGGAGACATGATTGATGAAATCTTGTCTAGAGTCGGTCAGAATTCTTCGGCACAACTATTTAAGGCGAGATCAGTTTGTAAGACATTCGAGATCAGTTACGATGTGTTTACTTTGACGCATATATTGCGGGGAACCCAAATGCTATTTTACGCAATGGGTTAAGAAATTATTTTGACTCAATATATCTGAATATTGGACTTCATGATTTAGAAAAAGCGGCTAACATGCAACATAAAGAAGCATGTTATACTTACGGATTAGTAATGTTCGCTTCTCACCAAAGTGGAGAACAAGAACATCGGGCTACAACTATTAAACAAAACATTCCCACAAGTGACGGAGTCGGTAATTGGGGTAAGAAATGAGGTTTTTAGATTGTTACGGGACTGTTGGACATTACGTAACCCTTGTCCCTTTGACGACGTTACAACACGCTGTCTTATCAACGGCCATAACGGTTATGTTCCACAAGACCAAGGATGGAAAGTAATCCTAGTAAAACCAGAATGCATGACTTGTTTCTGGACGTATGAATTACGTGTCTTTATTGCCTTTGCTGAACGACTTGTGTACTAGCTAGAATTATCTTCACAACCATCTTGTATCAAATTTATTGTGTGCTATATTTCATGCTATATGTAAAATAAGCGGTATTGTAAGTTTGTAAAATATTGTGTAGAAGTTTGAACGCAAAATATTATTATAATCAGTTTTTCATATAGAATTGTAGTAGTTGAATTGTATATTAGCTACTAAGTATGAACTTAACGGGTAGGTACTACCCGAATTTAAACTTATAAAACGCTAATATGAAGAAAAAGCTTTTATAAATGAGTTCATATTATGCTACGAAATACTATTAACTACTCTTAATATTCTGTATGATTAACTTGTTCCATTTGACTATTTTGAAGGAAATGGCACCGACTACTCGACACACCGTGAATATGAAAGAAGAGGAATTCCGTACTTTTCTAGCTTCAAACATAGCAGCAGTACAGGCTGCGCTACATACCAACAATAACCTTGGATCTAGCAGTACAGGAAATCGTGTAGGATGCACCTACAAAGAATTCACTGCCTGCAAACCTTTGGAATTTGATGGAACCGAAGGACCGATCGGATTGAAACGGTGGACCGAGAAGGTCGAATCGGTGTTTGCCATAAGTAAGTGTACTGAAGAGGACAAAGTGAAGTAGGCTATGCATACCTTCATAGGTTCTGCGTTAACATGGTGGAATACCTATCTAGAGCAAGTGGGACAAGATGATGCGTACGCACTACCGTGGTCAGCATTCAAGCACTTGATGAACGAGAAGTACCGTCCCAGAACCGAGGTCAATAAGCTCAAGACAGAACTTACAGGGTTGCGGACCCAAGGATTTGATATTACCACGTACGAAAGACGATTCACAGAATTGTGCCTATTGTGTCCGGGAGCATTCGAAGATGAGGAAGAGAAGATCGACGCGTTTGTGAAAGGATTACCGGAAAGAATCCAAGAAGATATAAGTTCACACGAGCACGCCTACATACAACAGGCATGTAGAATGGCTCACAAACTAGTGAACCAGATTGAAGAAAGAATTAAAGAACAGACTGCTGAAGAGGCCAATGTGAAGCAAGTCAAAAGAAAGTGGGAGGAAAACGGTGATAAGAATCACCAATACAACAACAACAGCAATTACAACAATAATCGCAACAATTATCCCAACAATCGCAACATCAATCGCAACTACAACAAACGGCCCAACAACAACAACAACAACAACAGCAACTACAACAATCATCCCAACAACAATAATAACCGCAACAACAACAACAATCAGAAGCAGCTATGCCAAAGGTGTGAAAAGTATCACTCGGGATTCTGCACCAAATTTTGCAATAAGTGTAAAAGAAATGGTCATAGCGCGGCGAAGTGTGAGGTCAACGGACCAGGGGTTAATAGAACGAAAGGAATAAATGGTGTCGGAACGAGTAATGGCGGAGCAAGTAGTGTCGGAGCAAGTTATGCCAATGTAGTTTGTTATAAATGTGAAAAACCGGGCCACATTATTAGAAATTGCCCGAACCAGGAGAACACGAATGGACAAGGCCGCGGAAGAGTTTTCAATATTAATGCGGCAGAGGCACAGGAAGACCCGGGGCTTGTTACGGGTACGTTTCTTATTGACAATAAATCTGCTTACGTTTTATTTGATTCGGGTGCGGATAGAAGCTATATGAGTAGAGATTTTTGTGCTAAATTAAGTTGTCCATTGACGCCTTTGGATAGTAAATTTTTACTCGAATTAGCAAATGGTAAATTAATTTCAGCAGATAATATATGTCGGAATCGAGAAATTAAACTGGTTAGCGAAACATTTAAGATTGACTTAATACCAGTAGAGTTAGGGAGTTTTGATGTGATAATCGGTATGGACTGGTTGAAAGAAGTGAAAGCAGAGATCGTTTGTTACAAAAATGCAATTCGCATTATACGAGAAAAAGGAAAACCCTTAATGGTGTACGGAGAAAAGGGCAACACGAAGCTACATCTTATTAGTAATTTGAAGGCACAAAAACTAATAAGAAAAGGTTGCTATGCTGTTCTAGCACACGTCGAGAAAGTACAAACCGAAGAAAAGAGCAGCAATGATGTTCCCGTCGCAAAAGAATTTCTCGATGTATTTCTGAAAGAATTACCGGGATTACCCCCACATCGATCCGTTGAATTTCAAATAGATCTTGTACCAGGAGCTGCACCAATAGCTCGTGCTCCTTACAGACTCGCACCCAGCGAGATGAAAGAACTGCAAAGCCAGTTACAAGAACTTTTAGAGCATGGTTTCATTCGACCAAGCACATCACCGTGGAGAGCTCCTGTTTTGTTTGTCAAGAAGAAAGATGGTACATTCAGGTTGTGTATCGACTACCGAGAGTTGAACAAACTTACCATCAAGAACCGCTACCCACTACCGAGAATCGACGACTTATTTGATCAACTACAAGGCTCGTCTGTTTATTCAAAGATTGACTTACGTTTCGGGTATCATCAAATGCGGGTGAAAGAAGATGATATTCCAAAGACTGCTTTCAGAACACGTTACGGTCATTACGAGTTTATGGTCATGCCGTTTGGTTTAACTAATGCACCAGCTTTGTTCATGGACCTTATGAACCGAGTGTGTGGACCATACTGTGACGACCCTGTCCTAATCCTCCTGAACAAAGTCATCAACAGTTGGTCCCATTGCGATGATCGACTCCAAGTAATGTCCTTATCATGAGTAAATGCACAGCGGAAGACTTAATTCGTACCTGAGAATAACATGCTTTAAAACGTCAACATAAAGTTGGTGAGATATATAGGTTTGATGCTAGCAGCGTTATAACTATGGACCACAAGATTTTCATATACATACATAATACACTCGCAAGTGTATGGAAAAGGCGTTGAGCACTTGGTAACCATACTTAACATTTAAATCACAGCAGCATATTCTTAAATAAACCCTACACCGTACCAAGTGTAGTAACGAAACGAAGTACTGTGCAACCGTTAAAAACTGGTCGTCCAGCCCGGTTGGGGTTGTCAGGCCTGATAGATCTATCAACAGGATTCGCGTTTACGCTCCTCACGTAAATATTAGCTACCAAGTATAAAGAGATATGCCATGGTACAACTCAACGTAGAATTTATATTTTTGATCACTTGTGTCCAGAACGTAAATCATTTATAAAAACGGCGCATGTATTCTCAGCCCAAAAATATTTAGAGTTTAAAAGGGACTATATACTCACCTAATGTATTTTGTAGTAAAAATACATAACATCATTGAACAAGTATAGGGTTGGCCTTGGATTCACGAACCTATATATATATTAAAACATATAATAAAATCATCACATGATGTTATATTATTAATATTTTTGTAGTTATATAGAATTTATACTAAATTCCATTTAGCATATACTCATATTATATCTTAATCTTTTATTTGCAAAGTACCAGTTATAATAATACTAAAATAAGTCTAATAAAAATAATTTTAATAATACTAATAAAAATAATGATATTATTAATAGTTTTAACAAAATAATAGATTAAAAGTAATGATACTGTTATTAATTTTTAATAAAAGATAAGTATAATAATAAAGATAATAAAAATAATAATTTTGATAATAATACTTAATACTAACATAATTAGTAATAAGTTTATTTACTAAGGTTTTATTAGTTATAATAACAATATTCTTTAATCATAATCAAAATAATAATAATGATAACAATACTTAAATGATATTACTATTAATAACAAACACATTGTTAATACTTTATAATCTTGATATTATAGATAATGATATTACTTACTAATGTTTATTTAAAATAATAATGAAAAATATAATCTTATTTATAATAATAATACTAATACTAATGTTAATCAAAAACCTATTAATAATATTAAAAGTTTAATAATAATCATTATAATAATAATAATAATATTAATGATAATAATAGTTTTATTAGAAGCTACCTTAAAATGTTCCAAAAAGATATAAAACCGCCCAGGCCGGGATTCGAACCCCCGACCTCTCGAAACCGCTAACACCCTATACCAATGCTCTATGACCGTCTTTCTGTCATAAGTCCCATATGATTATAATTATCTGTTTCCTGTTTCACGTACTTCCTTTCTTCCTCACAACCCAGAAATCGAACCAGGGGTCAATCCCACTTATTAACAGGTTTTTAACAAATTTTAGGGTTAATAAACGACACAGGAACAATTTAAAGGTTGATTTAAAACAGCAAACAAATTAAAAAAAACTGTAACAGCATCGGTTGTGTTCTTCACCATGTGGAAATCGATTTGTTAGTTTTAGAAGGTTTTAGAATTCAATTATAACATGAAAAAGTTTTTAAATCCTGTTAATAAACTCTAGGAATCCTCAATTTGATCTGAAACATCAAAAGAACTACAAATTTTTGTGATGCACAATAGTTTTGACTTTTGAAAAATTATCTTTAACTTCAAAATTCGAATTCCACAAGAAGAATTGGAAGTTCAGACTACTCAGAAAGTTTACACATTGAAATCCTAACACTACTGCATTCTTAGTTTTTAAAATCTCATTCAAAATCGAATTATGGTGAAAAGTGGTAGCGAACAGGGTGCTGTGGGTGTTCTATCTTTTCCGTTTCCAATTCAAGAAATCTGAATTTGTTAAGAGTATTTGTGATCGATTAATTGGTAGGATAGAGTCATTTGGTATAATTCCCGACTGGTACCCATCGTTTTTATATCCCATTTGCTCGACAGGAGGTACAAATCAGAAATAGAACAGAAAGGGAAATTAACAGATATATACAAAATTTAATACAGTATTGAAAGTTATGGGAATCTGATTTGGATCACAAAAAAATGTCTTCCAACGATTTATATTAATTATTATTAATAATTAATAATTATAATTAATAATAATAATCTAAATACAAATAATAATAATAATAATAATAATAATAATAATTTGATGATATTAATAATACATTCAATAATACTAATAATGCTAATAATTTTATTAGTAATACAAATACTAATAGTAATAATAATTAATAATAATTATAATAATAATCCTAAAATGGTATTGGTAATCTTATTTTTTTGGTAATAGCAATGATTCTTAATGATAATAATGTCTAATGAGAATACAAGTAATAATATATATAACAATACCTAGTAATAATAATAACATAAATGACAATAATATAATTAACCTTTATATAAATAAAAACACTATTATTATTATTATTATTAATAGATGATATAAATAAAATAATAATAATATCATTAATAAATATAATAGATTATATATTTCAAATAAAAATACCATTAATAATTTTAATTATACCGGTATGATAATAATAATACTATTGATATTAATCATATTCATAATAACAATACTATAACAATAAAGTTCATATCTATAAATTATATATAAATATTTTAAATTAGTATTATTACTAGTAATACTATAATAGTTTGTACATAACAATTCCATATTTGTATCATATATATTTATATAGATTCATTTAATCATGTTAATTAAAACAAATACATTTATGTAAAATATTATATATCTAATACACGTAATTGTTCGTGAATCGTCAGGCATGGTCAAAGGGTATCTAGTTATCCGAATATAGATTTCAAACTTTCTAGACTCAACATTAAGGTTTTTACTTATCGTGTCGGAAACATATAGAGTTTAAGGTTTAAATTTGGTCGGAAATTTCCGGGTCGTTACAGTACCCACCCGTTAAATAAATTTCGTCCCCGAAATTTGGTAGAGGTTGTCATAAATAACAATAGGAATGTTTTCATGACGAATATGAGGTAATAATAGAGTTTTATCATTATCGAGAGATATTAAATAAAACGATTCAATCATGTGAAGCACACGAGTGAAGCTATCACAATGAGTGAAATGAGTAAATATGAAATTGCTTTAACCGATGACGTGTTTAGAATTGATTTCCGAAATTCATGGAATTAAAGAAAATCTTACGTAATAAGATTTGGTTCTTCAGCGATTTAGAAAAACATGATCTCCTTTGATTTAATGCGGTAATCTGTTTCGGTTTCTTTGTCGGATATTTCACTATAAATTCACCTCCTTCCCTTCCTTACTTCCCACATCTTCTATCCCCAATTCATACCCTAAAGTACTCTTTAAAATGCTCCATCCCATTCTGATTATTGATATACTCTTAATTTTCACATCTATCATTCTTCTTTTTCATTTTCCCCTAGAAGAATCTATTTACTTCTACTATACTCTTGTGTTTATAGTGTTTCTAGTCCTTCCGTGTCTCTATATTGCTATTTGCATCGATATACACGGTTTGTAATTCCGAGGTTATTATCGGGCTGTATATTCTTCATTATTTTTCAGGGCTTCATGCTTTCGTTTTCTCTTCCCGACTTCGAGTCAAGCGAGTAATGGTCCGGAATTCGTAGGTATAAGATTTGGAATGAACATAGCTATTGTTCATAAAAAGAAATGGTAATGGCACGATTTTGATTTGTTAAATTACTAGAATACCCTGAAAAAGATAGAACTATCAGGATGATATGTTCCTAATACGTTTCGAAATTAGATAGAATGTAAGAGCCGTGTAATATGGCACATGATGATGGTACTGTAAATCATCACATTCCATTAGAAACTTATCATGACTTACTGTAATATAATGAAGTTGATCAAGTTTCATTATATTATACTAATTCATGCATCAGTTCCCAACACTACTTCAAATCATTCATATTTTAATCTCGAAGGTTTCAGAATTTTAGAAACTAACACAGTTTCTTTCATGTTATAACGCAGATATTATGGAGTGATAAATGATTTCAGATAGGGATAATATCTCCAGAAATTTGGAGAATATGCATAACGGAAGATATGAAAATATCTTATAATATCTAAGATAAGATGATGATGAAGAATATCATCTCGAAAGGTTTAGAATAAGGAGTAAAGTTCTTACTAACGGTCTCAGCAGGCACTAAATCGTTTGGATTCTTTGAAGTCAGGTTTAGTTTTTATGATTTGTTCACGGCCTCCTTCATACTTTGCTCAATCCATTTTCCCTTTCCAACCCATCTCTTTTTCTGAGCTCTACCAACACACTGTACTTTATCGTCAACCTTTGACTTGTTAAAGTCGTTTACAGTTTTTGCTGCTTCATCAGCATTTCAAGAACTACTTCACAGTTCAGGGTGTTTTTCAGAAACTTCACATTCGGAGTATGAAATTCTTAGGGATAGACGTTATAGGTATAACTGGAGAAGTTTTGCGAGATTTTCAAAATACCGATTGCGAAGTCTGCCAAAGGGATGACGAGTTGCTGGTACATCGAGAAGTCGAAGTTAACTTGCTGGAGCTGTGACAAAATTGGCTACATTGAAAAGGATTTGTAAGGTTGTTTTTGCTAATAAATGATGAAGAATTCAACACGGTTACGAGTTAAACTATGAATTTAGGTTCGAGAGTTTTTTGGTTGCATAAATCTTTTCTTCCGTAGTTGAGGTGCGGTTGGTTCAACTTCTCGATTGAGGTGTTTTCAAGAATTATGAAAAGATTTGAACGCGGATTGTAACTGTTGAGATACAAATGAGGTTTAGGATGAAATCAAGTGGCAAACTTGAAGAATTGTTTAGTTTCATATGTTATAATCAATATTTTAATTCATTTTACTTGTCCATAGTTAGCAGTCTATTAGTCCGATTGTCCAATGGTCCAATAGTTCAACAATTCAATATATTCATATATAATTTAATATACATAATTAATACGTATCGTGACCCGTGTACCGGTCTCAGTGTCGATCACAACTCAAAGTATATATATATTTTGGAATCAACTCCGACCCTGTATAGCCAACTCCCACCTTCACATATAGAGTGTCTATGGTTGTTCCAAAAAATATATATAGATGGGTCAATATGATAAGTCGAAACCTTGCATACGTGTCCCGTTATTTAAAATGCGTAAAATAAATAAATATATATCATGACCCATTATACAACGTGTTGTCTCAGAATTAATCCGACGTATTGTTGTACATGTGTCCCGACAGTATGTACAGTGCAGAAATTAAAATTGCGAGAAGGTAAATTGCGATAAATTAAATGTTAATCAGTTAGCTGGGAACAGTTAGCCGGAACAGTTAGCGTGAAATCCTATCACAATTTCAATTAATTAATTCGTTTGTTTCTAACACTTTTTATTTTTGTCCAATGTTTTCTTCGTTATGCCACTTGTTGGATTCTGATAGGCCAAAATCCAAATATGAAATTTGAATAGAAATGGTTATTCTGTGGTGAACGGATACGTATATCGGTAGTTGTAAGTAGGATAGTAAATGATCGTTGAATCAGATTCGAAGAATGTACAGTGTAACTTATTAATGTGAATTCTAAATATTCCTCGGGTACTACCCACCCGTTAAAATATTTTCATCATTAACAGTTTGTACAAAAGAATTTTTAATTACAATCTTTATGAAAATATACTTGCATATATATTTTCATCGGATGTAATTATGGATTTAATGAGTCAAAAACTCATTTGATTTACCGTTAATACTAGATTACATAATCTCTAAAACTTTAGAAATTACATAATCACCATGTCGAACGAGGAAAAATGAGGTAGAATGATACGTAAAGCGAAGATAATCGATGTAGATCGATGTGTAGAACGAAGTTCATACTCGAAGTACAGATGGTGATATTGAGACGTGTAATGTTGATATTCGAGGTACAGGTTGTGATGTTGAGAGTTACGGCGCGGTTATGGTTTAGGGATGTTAAGGGTACTGTCGACGTCGATGATGGTGGTACTGATTATGCTACTGGTGCTGCTGCTGGTGTTAGTAACCTTCGCACCAGGTTCTCCAAAATCGTCACACGAGCGCGTAGTTCGTTAACTTCTTCTAGTACTACGGGATGATTGACGGTTGAAGCGAGCGAATGAATAGGATTCGAAATATGGGATAGTATGTAATCGTGATGAGATATTCGGACAAAGGGGAGAGAAAATGGTTTCTCGAACAGATTCACCAGTAAGCGATTCAGGTTGAAAAGGGAAATTTGGTGGATGGAAGAGATCTTCGATGTGAAATGATTTTTCGAATGTCGGATGATATTCTAGTTATATAGAATATCTATATATAATACCAAAGATTTCGTAAACTACAGAGGAATTTACGGCATATGTCAGGCAAGTCTACAGATGCGCTAGGATATGAATTTTGTCTATACACTATCGATGCACTAAATGCAGTAAGACGTGTCTAGACTTAAGAATGATAAGCAGGAAATCTCCTAAAGATGATAAGCAGACGATTTCCGACTAGAATGATAAGCAAAAATTTTTGACTTGCAGACACGGTCGAAGTCCAGACTCACTAATGTATCCTAACAACTTACCAGTTAGACACACTAATGCAGACCTGGTTCGCTAAGACCAACGCTCTGATACCACCTGTGACGACCCTGTCCTAATCCTCCTGAACAAAGTCATCAACAGTTGGTCCCATTGCGATGATCGACTCCAAGTAATGTCCTTATCATGAGTAAATGCACAGCGGAAGACTTAATTCGTACCCGAGAATAACATGCTTTAAAACGTCAACATAAAGTTGGTGAGATATATAGGTTTGATGCTAGCAGCGTTATAACTATGGACCACAAGATTTTCATATACATACATAATACACTCGCAAGTGTATGGAAAAGACGTTGAGCACTTGGTAACCATACTTAACATTTAAATCACAGCAGCATATTCTTAAATAAACCCTGCACCGTACCAAGTGTAGTAACGAAACGAAGTACTGTGCAACCGTTAAAAACTGGTCGTCCAGCCCGGTTGGGGTTGTCAGGCCCGATAGATCTATCAACAGGATTCGCGTTTACGCTCCTCACGTAAATATTAGCTACCAAGTATAAAGAGATATGCCATGGTACAACTCAACGTAGAATTTATATTTTTGATCACTTGTGTCCATAACGTAAATCATTTATAAAAACAGCGCATGTATTCTCAGCCCAAAAATATTTAGAGTTTAAAAGGGACTATATACTCACCTAATGTATTTTGTAGTAAAAATACATAACATCATTGAACAAGTATAGGGTTGGCCTTGGATTCACGAACCCATATATATATTAAAACATATAATAAAATCATCACATGATGTTATATTATTAATATTTTTGTAGTTATATAGAATTTATACTAAATTCCATTTAGCATATACTCATATTATATCTTAATCTTTTATTTGCAAAGTACCAGTTATAATAATACTAAAATAAGTCTAATAAAAATAATTTTAATAATACTAATAAAAATAATGATAGTATTAATAGTTTTAACAAAATAATAGATTAAAAGTAATGATACTGTTATTAATTTTTAATAAAAGATAAGTATAATAATAAAGATAATAAAAATAATAATTTTGATAATAATACTTAATACTAACATAATTAGTAATAAGTTTATTTACTAAGGTTTTATTAGTTATAATAACAATATTCTTTAATCATAATCAAAATAATAATAATGATAACAATACTTAAATGATATTACTATTGATAACAAACACATTGTTAATACTTTATAATCATGATATTATAGATAATGATATTACTTACTAATGTTTATTTAAAATAATAATGAAAAATATAATCTTATTTATAATAATAATACTAATACTAATGTTAATCAAAAACCTATTAATAATATTAAAAGTTTAATAATAATCATTATAATAATAATAATAATAATAATATTAATGATAATAATAGTTTTATTAGAAGCTACCTTAAAATGTTCCAAAAAGATATAAAACCGCCCAGGCCGGGATTCGAACCCCCGACCTCTCGAAACCGTTAACACCCTATACCAATGCTCTATGACCGTCTTTCTGTCATAAGTCCCATATGATTATAATTATCTGTTTCCTGTTTCACGTACTTCCTTTCTTCCTCACAACCCAGAAATTGAACCAGGGGTCAATCCCACTTATTAACAGGTTTTTAACAAATTTTAGGGTTAATAAACGACACAGGAACAATTTAAAGGTTGATTTGAAACAGCAAACAAATTAAAAAAAACTGTAACAGCATCGGTTGTGTTCTTCACCATGTGGAAATCGATTTGTTAGTTTTAGAAGGTTTTAGAATTCAATTATAACATGAAAAAGTTTTTAAATCCTGTTAATAAACTCTAGGAATCCTCAATTTGATCTGAAACATCAAAAGAACTACAAATTTTTGTGATGCACAATAGTTTTGACTTTTGAAAAATTATCTTTAACTTCAAAATTCGAATTCCACAAGAAGAATTGGAAGTTCAGACTACTCAGAAAGTTTACACATTGAAATCCTAACACTACTGCATTCTTAGTTTTTAAAATCTCATTCAAAATCGAATTATGGTGAAAAGTGGTAGCGAACAGGGTGTTGTGGGTGTTCTATCTTTTCCGTTTCCAATTCAAGAAATCTGAATTTGTTAAGAGTATTTGTGATCGATTAATTGGTAGGATAGAGTCATTTGGTATAATTCCCGACTGGTACCCATCGTTTTTATATCCCATTTGCTCGACAGGAGGTACAAATCAGAAATAGATCAGAAAGGGAAATTAACAGATATATACAAAATTTAATACAGTATTGAAAGTTATGGGAATCTGATTTGGATCAAAAAAAATGTCTTCCAACGATTTATATTAATTATTATTAATAATTAATAATTATAATTAATAATAATAATAATCTAAATACAAATAATAATAATAATAATAATTTGATGATATTAATAATACATTCAATAATACTAATAATGCTAATAATTTTATTAGTAATACAAATACTAATAGTAATAATAATTAATAATAATTATAATAATAATCCTAAAATGGTATTGGTAATCTTATTTTTTTGGTAATAGCAATGATTCTTAATGATAATAATGTCTAATGAGAATACAAGTAATAATATATATAACAATACCTAGTAATAATAATAACATAAATGACAATAATATAATTAACCTTTATATAAATAAAAACACTATTATTATTATTATTAATAGATGATATAAATAAAATAATAATAATATTATTAATAAATATAATAGATTATATATTTCAAATAAAAATACCATTAATAATTTTAATTATACCGGTATGATAATAATAATACTATTGATATTAATCATATTCATAATAACAATACTATAACAATAAAGTTCATATCTATAAATTATATATACATATTTTAAATTAGTATTATTACTAGTAATACTATAATAGTTTGTACATAACAATTTCATATTTGTATCATATATATTTATATAGATTCATTTAATCATGTTAATTAAAACAAATACATTTATGTAAAATATTATATATCTAATACACGTAATTGTTCGTGAATCGTCAGGCATGGTCAAAGGGTATCTAGTTATCCGAATATAGATTTCAAACTTTCTAGACTCAACATTAAGGTTTTTACTTATCGTGTCGGAAACATATAGAGTTTAAGGTTTAAATTTGGTCAGAAATTTCCGGGTCGTTACACATACCTTGACAAGTTTGTCATTGTTTTCATTGATGACATACTTATTTACTCAAAGAATGACCAAGAACACGGTGAACATTTGAGAAAGGTGTTAGAAGTATTGAGGAAGGAAGAATTGTACGCTATGTTTTCAAAGTGTGCATTTTGGTTGGAAGAAGTTCAATTCCTCGGTCACATAGTGAACAAAGAAGGTATTAAGGTGGATCCGGCAAAGATAGATACTGTTGAAAAGTGGGAAACCCCGAAAACTCCAAAACACATACGCCAGTTTTTAGGACTAGCTAGTTACTACAGAAGGTTCATCCAAGACTTTTCCAGAATAGCAAAACCCTTGACTGCATTAACGCATAAAGGGAAGAAATTTGAATGGAATGATGAACAAGAGAAAGCGTTTCAGTTATTGAAGAAAAAGCTAACTACGGCACCTATATTGTCATTGCCTGAAGGGAATGATGATTTTGTGATTTATTGTGACGCATCAAAGCAAGGTCTCGGTTGTGTATTAATGCAACGAACGAAGGTGATTGCTTATGCGTCTAGACAATTGAAGATTCACGAACAAAATTATACGACGCATGATTTGGAATTAGGCGCGGTTGTTTTTGCATTAAAGACTTGGAGGCACTACTTATATGGGGTCAAAAGTATTATATATACCGACCACAAAAGTCTTCAACACATATTTAATCAGAAACAACTGAATATGAGGCAGCGTAGGTGGATTGAATTATTGAATGATTACGACTTTGAGATTCGTTACCACCCGGGGAAGGCAAATGTGGTAGCCGATGCCTTGAGCAGGAAGGACAGAGAACCCATTCGAGTAAAATCTATGAATATAATGATTCATAATAACCTTACTACTCAAATAAAGGAGGCGCAACAAGGAGTTTTAAAAGAGGGAAATTTAAAGGATGAAATACCCAAAGGATCGGAGAAGCATATTAATATTCGGGAAGACAGAACCCGGTATAGGGCTGAAAAGATTTGGGTACCAAAATTTGGAGATATGAGAGACATGGTACTTAGAGAAGCTCATAAAACCAGATACTCAATAGATCCTGGAACGGGGAAGATGTACAAGGATCTCAAGAAATATTTTTGGTGGCCGGGTATGAAAGTCGATGTTACTAAATACGTAGGAGAATGTTTGACGTGTTCTAAGGTCAAAGCTGAGCATCAGAAACCATCAGGTCTACTTCAACAACCCGAAATCCCGGAATGGAAATGGGAAAATATTACCATGGATTTCATCACTAAATTGCCAAGGACTGCAAGTGGTTTTGATACTATTTGGGTAATAGTTGATCGTCTCACCAAATCAGCACACTTCCTGCCAATAAGAGAAGATGACAAGATGGAGAAGTTAGCACGACTGTATTTGAAGGAAGTCGTCTCCAGACATGGAATACCAATCTCTATTATCTCTGATAGGGATGGAAGATTTATTTCAAGATTCTGGCAGACATTACAGCAAGCATTAGGAACTCGTCTAGACATGAGTACTGCCTATCATCCACAAACTGATGGGCAGAGCTAAAGGACGATACAAACGCTTGAAGACATGTTACGAGCATGTGTTATTGATTTCGGAAACAGTTGGGATCGACATCTACCGTTAGCAGAATTTTCCTACAACAACAGCTACCATTCAAGCATTGAGATGGCGCCGTTTGAAGCACTTTATGGTAGAAAGTGCAGGTCTCCGATTTGTTGGAGTGAAGTGGGGGATAGACAGATTACGGATCCGGAGATTATACAAGAAACTACTGAGAAGATCATCCAAATTCAACAACGGTTGAAAACCGCCCAAAGTCGACAAAAGAGCTACGCTGACATTAAAAGAAAAGATATAGAATTTGAAATTGGAGAGATGGCCATGCTTAAAGTTGCACCTTGGAAAGGCGTTGTTCGATTTGGTAAACGAGGGAAATTAAATCCAAGGTATATTGGACCATTCAAGATTATTGATCGTGTCAGACCAGTAGCTTACCGACTTGAGTTATCTCAACAACTCGCGGCTGTACATAACACTTTCCACGTCTCGAATTTGAAGAAATGTTTTGCTAAAGAAGATCTCAATATTCCGTTAGATGAAATCCAAATCAACGAAAAACTCCAATTAATCGAAGAACCTGTCGAAATAATGGATCGTGAGGTTAAAAGACTTAAGCAAAACAAGATACCAATTGTTAAGGTTCGATGGAATGCTCGTAGAGGACCCGAGTTCACCTGAGAGCATGAAGATCAGATGAAGAAGAAATACCCGCATCTATTTCCAGAAGATTCGTCAACACCTTCAACAGCTTAAAATTTCGGGACGAAATTTATTTAACGGGTAGGTACTGTAGTGACCCGAAATTTTCCATGTTTATATATATTAATTGAGATTGATATTTACATGATTAAATGTTTCCAACATGTTAAGCAATCAAACT
This sequence comes from Rutidosis leptorrhynchoides, assembly GCF_046630445.1. NCBI lineage: Eukaryota > Viridiplantae > Streptophyta > Magnoliopsida > Asterales > Asteraceae > Rutidosis > Rutidosis leptorrhynchoides. The sequence goes on along the minus strand of NC_092340.1, from coordinate 277,439,036 downwards.
TGTTAAGACTTGATTAATTGAAATATGTTTCATATAGACAATTGACCACCCAAGTTGACCGGCGATTCACGAACGTTAAAACTTGTAAAAATGACATGACGATATATATATGGATATACATATGGTTAACATGAGATTATGATAAGTAAGTATCTCCATAAGTATATTAACAATGAGTTATATACATATAAACAAGACTACTAACTTAAGGATTTCGAAACGAGACATATATGTAACGATTATCGTTGTAACGACATTTAAATGTATATATATCATATTAAGATATATTAATATATCATAATATCATGATAATATAATAATTTAACATCTCATTAGATATAATAAACAATGGGTTAACAACATTAATTGAGATCGTTAACTTAAAGGTTTCAAAACAACACTTACATGTAACGACTAACGATGACTTAACGACTCAGTTAAAATGTATATACATGTAGTGTATTTAGATGTATTAAAATACTTTTGGAAGACTTCAAGACATATATCAAAACACTCATACTTAACGAAAATGGTTACAGTTACTTTCCCATTCTTTTCTTTCATCAAGAATTCTAGTCGTATTCTTACCCGTATTATACACAGCTTCAAAACGTACTTACTATGGGTATATACCAATAGGAACTAGCATGGGATTCCACTCTTGATTATGTCATGTATGACTAATCAATTTTAACTTCTACCATGAGCTAGTCAACTAACTAGAACTCCTTTTAACCCCACTCACCACTCACCAATTACCACTCATCATTCACTCCATTTCACTTCCAATTCTCTTTCTAATTCTCTCTCAACACACACACACTATTATGAATGTATTTTTCCAGTAGTTAATCATCATCTTCATAAAAAATCACTTCAAGAATCAAGCTATAATCATCATAGGAAGAACACTTCAAGAACACTTCAAAAATCCCTTCAAGTTTACTAATTTACTTCCAAGCTTTCTAATCCATTCCAAGTAATCATCTAAGATCAAGAAACCTTTGTTATATACAGTAGGTTATCTTTCTTATTCAAGGTAATATTCATATTCAAACTTTGATTCAATTTCTATAACTATAAACTATCTTAATTCGAGTAAAAATCTTACTTGAACTTGTTTTTGTGTCATGATCCTACTTCAAGAACTTTCAAGCCATCCAAGATCCTTTGAAGCTAGATCATTTCTTGTCACTTCGAGTAGGTTTACCTACTAAACTTGAGGTAGTAATGATGTTCATAACATCATTCGATTCATATATATAAAACTCTCTTATTCGAAGGTTTAAACTCGTAATCACTAGAACATAGTTTAGTTAATTCTAAACTTGTTCGCAAACAAAAGTTAATCCTTCTAACTTGACTTTTAAAATTAACTACACACATGTTCTATATCTATATGATATGCTAACTTAATGATTTAAAACCTGGAAACACGAAAAACACCGTAAAACCGGATTTACGCCGTCGTAGTAACACCGCGGGCTGTTTTGGGTTAGTTAATTAAAAACTATGATAAACTTTGATTTAAAAGTTGTTATTCTGAGAAAATTATTTTTATTATGAACATGAAACTATATCCAAAAATTATGGTTAAACTCAAAGTGGAAGTATGTTTTCTAAAATGGTCATCTAGACGTCGTTCTTTCGACTGAAATGACTTTCTTTACAAAAACGACTTGTAACTTATTTTTCTGACTATAAACCTATACTTTTTCTGTTTATATTCATAAAATAGAGTTCAATATGAAACCATAGCAATTTGATTCACTCAAAACGGATTTAAAATGAAGAAGTTATGGGTAAAACAAGATTGGATAATTTTTCTCATTTTAGCTACGTGAAAATTGGTAACAAATCTATTCCAACCATAACTTAATCAACTTGTATTGTATATTATGTAATCTTGAGATACCATAGACACGTATACAATGTTTTGACCTATCATGTCGACACATCTATATATATTTCGGAACAACTATAGACACTCTATATGTGAATGTTGGAGTTAGCTATACAGGGTTGAGGTTGATTCCAAAATATATATAGTTTGAGTTGTGATCAATACTGAGATACGTATACACTGGGTCGTGGATTGATTCAAGATAATATTTATCGATTTATTTCTGTACATCTAACTGTGGACAACTAGTTGTAGGTTACTAACGAGGACAGCTGACTTAATAAACTTAAAACATCAAAATATATTAAAAGAGTTGTAAATATATTTTGAACATACTTTAATATATATGTATATATTGTTATAGGTTCGTGAATCAACAGTGGCCAAGTCTTACTTCTCGACGAAGTAAAAATCTGTGAAAGTGAGTTATAGTCCCACTTTTAAAATCTAATATTTTTGGGATGAGAATACATGCAGGTTTTATAAATGATTTACAAAATAGACACAAGTACGTGAAACTACATTCTATGGTTGAATTATCTAAATCGAATATGCCCCTTTTTATTAAGTCTGGTAATCTAAGAATTAGGGAACAGACACTCTAATTGACGCGAATCCTAAAGATAGATCTATTGGGCCTAACAAACCCCATCCAAAGTACCGGATGCTTTAGTACTTCGAAATTTAAATCATATCCGAAGGGTGTCCCGGAATGATGGGGATATTCTTATATATGCATCTTGTTAATGTCGATTACCAGGTGTTCACTATATGAATGATTTTTATCTCTATGTATGGGATGTGTATTGAAATATGAAATCTTGTGGTCTATTATTATGATTTGATATATATAGGTTAAACCTATAACTCACCAACATTTTTGTTGACGTTTTAAGCATGTTTATTCTCAGGTGATTATTAAGAGCTTCCGCTGTCGCATACTTAAATAAGGACGAGATTTGGAGTCCATGCTTGTATGATATTGTGTAAAAACTGCATTCAAGAAACTTATTTTGTTGTAACATATTTGTATTATAAACCATTATGTAATGGTCGTGTGTAAACAGGATATTTTAGATTATCATTATTTGATAATCTACGTAAAGTTTTTTAAACCTTTATTGATGAAATAAAGGTTATGGTTTGTTTTAAAATGAATGTAGTCTTTGAAAAACGTCTCATATAGAGGTCAAAACCTCGCAACGAAATCAATTAATATGGAACGTTTTTAATCAATAAGAACGGGACATTTCAACGGTTATTAAGCATTTTGAAAAAATGATTTCGTATACGAGATATGTGTCCTGTATTTAAAGGATATCGTATGTACATTATAGGTGGGTATAAGATTCGGGCTCATTTGTACCATGCACATTTAAATCTTGTGGTCTATCAAAATGATGAATTTTATTATTTATGATAAACCTATGAACTCACCAACCTTTTGGTTGACACTTTAAAGCATGTTTATTCTCATGTATGAAAGAAATCTTTCGCTGTGCATTTGCTCATTTTAGAGATATTACTTGGAGTCATTCATGACATATTTCAAAAGACGTTGCATTCGAGTGGTTGAGTTCATCAAGATTATTTTTAAGTCAATTATAGTTGGATATATTATGAAATGGTATGCATGCCGCCAACTTTTGATGTAAAGAAAGATTGTCTTTTAAAAACGAATGCAATGTTTGTAAAATGTATCATATAGAGGTCAAATACCTTGCAATGAAATCAACTATTGTGAATAGTTTATAATCGGTATGAACGGGTCCTTTCACCTTTGTTGGCCATGTACACGGGTTGTTGGTGCTATTCATTTGATGATCGGTACGTTTGGGAATGGTTAACTGTTTGTGTATTTGTATGATGTATTCGGTAGTATAGCGTGTTATATTATTGTTTATGAAATTAACATGCTAGTTTATGCTCGTTGTGTATGCTTGCTTAAGTGATTCTATCTTGTATGCGATTATGTGTAGGTGGTGCAAGTAAGTAAGCTATATATGTATGCATATAAGTATTGCACTCACTAAGCATTGTAGCTTACTCCTTCGTTGTTTAATTTTTTTAGATTGTGGGGCACCGAAGGACAAGAGTAAGAGTTTGGCTTATCTTGCATGTGGTGGATTCTTGGAAGACACTTTTGGTAAAGGTCCCCATGCTCAACAAGGGGTCATTTTGGTTTAAACAATTTAGTTAAACTTATGGGTCATGTTATTGCAAATAACGTTATGTTGTGGTTTGTAAAACTTGAACACGGAATGAGTGTATTTTGGGTCCCTTGAACTTGTACTTAGGTTCTTTGAATGTGAAATTTTGTTTCGGTGTTTGAGTTGGAGTGACACTTAGTCAAAATTCCAAAACTACATCACCCAGGTATAGGAGCGCCGCTTCTGTCTCCGAAAAAAATTGGTTTTAAATTAAACGGGTCTGAATCGTTTCACAATTGTACATAATCAACAACCTAAAATGAGAGGCCAAGCTCCCTATTTATAGATTTTAGATATCCGCGGAACTAATGTTCGGGCAGCACCAACATATCCGCAATGTTTGTGCGGGACATCTTCGCACACTTTCTTTATGCAGACTTCCACAATGTTTTAGGCGCAGTGCACAACTGTTAACTTATATCCGTGGTTCTGTTTGCACTTGCATTTAAGTTGCCTTTTGCACTTGAAATATACATATATATGCCAATATATATGATCAAGTCCCCCAGTTTATTGTGTTATATTTACGCAGAAAATATAACATAATAAACTCTAAAAATGTAGTTTAAAATGTGTTTCTCAAACGTTCCTCAAAATTTTATCCGTTACGCATGTAAATATTGCGTCTGACATATAATGCGTGTCCCATCAGCGTTTCTCAATGGCTCTTTTGTAGTCGTTGATAAATTGCAGCAGAATTATAGCCGTTGATTATAATCATTGCGAATAACCTTGATCCCTTCAATTACCACTATAAATAGGATCGGTTTTAATTCAATTTTACTTTACTCATTCGCATTCATCTGTCTTTCCATTAAAGCATTATCCACGCAAATTAACACTCTTATCTTCGCGACGCTTATCATTCACATTCTTTCTTCATTATATTCTTACTCATTTTTAATTTCAATCTTTGTATATATTAAAAATGGCTTCTCCTTCTACTCCTCAGTCTTCTTATGCCATTACTGCCGATAAATTCTCATCGTACATGACGATGAGAAGATCGAGCAATTAAAAATCAACTATCCGCTATTGGATCAGTTCATACCAATTGCTCCTGCTGAGAATGAAAGAGCTAACAATCCTCATGAAGGGATGATTGTAGTCTATGAAACATCAATGTTTCAGGGAAATCTGAGATTTCCGCCAACCGACTTCTTTTTGGGCATCTGCGATTCTTACAACAACGCCATCGCCCAATTTCACCCCTATGCAGTTGCTAAAATTGTTTTATTTGAAATGTATTGTAGGGCAATCAATGAGCAACCCTTACTTAATGTGTTTCGCAACTTCAATACCATCACACCAACTGACCACGGATGGTTTACTTTTAAGTCACGCAGTGGTGTAATTACAACCCAAAGGCGTCTATTGGAAATTGGCGCAAATCATTCTTTTTTATCAAGGCTGAAGCGCTGCACAATTATCAAAACCTTCGTTGCTGGATGCTGGATCTTAATTAAAGCGCACTTGAACGCAATGACCTTGATGAGCTCGGTGAAACACTATTGGCCAAAGTCAAGAATGTACAATTGGTAGTTCGCCAATATAGCCATATTCCACTATATTTGGGGTGAGTTTCAGTGTATTGGTCGTGGAATAATTACAATGTCTCTCTTCATGATTCAACGAATAGAGGTATTTATTGCAGCGTTATTTTTCGCACAAAACTTATGCATTTTTGCATATTACATATTAACACTTTCTATTTCTTTCAGAGATCTATCTCTCTGATTTAATGGTACTAGAAGATGCGTCGCGTTGCAAAGCGGTTTTTCATTCTAAAGAAGGTAGTAGCTCTACCGCAGCTATTGAGGAGCCAATTCTGAATTTGCTAACCATTCCAGAAGGTAAACGGAAAAGTAGCAGCACAAGTGCTCTTTCTGTGCAAGAAAGTAGGCGTAAACTTCCACGCATTACTCCTATTGCAGAGGAAGTGTCTGGGAAGGGCGAAGACAAAAGTATGTAATATTTTTTGCCCTAATTACACGCTATTATACTTACCATTTAGTTTTGCACCAATTAAATTTTATATCTTTTATATTGTAGCAGATCCTGTTGATCTAACAGCGGATACAGAAGAAACGGAGGAGGAACCATTCATTAGTCATGAACTTCCTTTTGAGGAGTTTAGTGATCCTCAATTTCAAAACATCTTCTCATCACAATATAATCCTGTCAAATCAATTCATATTGATAATTTTATGGCAAGTCTGAATGTTAGTGATGATGCGGCTGTAGATCAACTTAAACACTTGCAAGATGCTATACCACAGGATGTGCACAACGAGTATAGAAAACTCAGCAATCTTGCTGCGGAAAACGCAAGCATACAAAACTACTTTAATTCCGTCTGTTCTTTGGTTGATGGCGTTAGATGCCGCGAAGCTACTATAGCAGCACTTGGCGCTGAAAAAGCGTCTAATGATATATTGCGGTCAAAAATTCACCAACTTGAGCAAGATAAGCTGCAGCTAACTTGGGACCTTGAAAAGACGCAAACTACTTTAAAAGAAACGCAAGAAGCCAATGCTCAACTTTCTGCCGCAATTCCTCAGCTAACTGAAGAGACTGAGCGCGCAGAAGAACAATTCAGCAAGCTAGTCAAGCATTTACCTGAATTAAGCCAAAAAATTATGGATTCGGCGCCTGTTACCGAAAAATTTTGCAATTATTTATAGGCCTCAAATATTGTTACGCGATGTGAGTTCTTAGAACTTCTGCTGAAGATTACCAATCTTACTACGCCATTGCCTGAAGCGGTGCAAAAAGAAGTATGCCCACTTGAAGATGCTCGTGAAGCATATAATCAATGCGCAACAGAAATTGAAAAGATTGATATCCCCACGCTATTGGAAATTAGCCGCAGAGAAGACATAACCGTAGAAGACTTCATAAAATTGAAGTTGTAAATTTTTTGCAGTTCTTTTATTATTAACTGCGCGTATATACGCATCTATTCTTGTAACTTTGTGCGAACATTTTGACGCAATTCTTTTGCGAATTATTCAATAAATATTCTCTTTTGTATATCTCAGTTGCAACTGTTTTATTTATATAGCGCTTTGTTTCAATTTATATTCGTAATCGCTAGACTTGTACTTTGCAATTTTAATCATTTATTATTGTGCACATAATAAATATTTACTTTCGTGAAACAATATTTTAATTGTATAATCAATATACCTTACGAATCTTCCAAGTCCGCCGAAATGATCCTTGGGTAAATTACTGCGTTTATAATACGCCAAATGTGTTACTGCGGAGCATCTAAGTTGGACAAATTCACAACTTATGAATTTAATATATGTATGTATATATATATATATATATATATATATATATACATATATATATATATATATATACATATATACATATATACATATATACATATATATATACATATATATATATATACACACATATATATATATATATATATATATATATATATATATATATATATATATATATATATATATATATATATATATATATATATATATATAAGTTCCCATCATTTCACAAACACTTATTTATATTTATTCATTCCAACATAGCGGGCTTTTCCATCGCTATTAATTATTACTATGCCTTTATACGCAAAGTTATCATAAAAGAATCACGCAATAGTGTTATGCTAAAGATTGCCTTTATTATTTAAAAAGTTACACCATAAACGTGCTCTTAGCACAACATCTTTATATCAATATGAAAGGAAATTTTATACAATAAACATCTCTTAACACAACGTTCTTACAAGTACTTCTAATACTGCGTTGATATTTGTAGTGACCCGAACTTTTCCATGTTTATATATATATTAAATGAAATTGTTATTTACATGATTAAGTGTTTCCAACATGTTAAGCAATCAAACTTGTTAAGAATTGATTAATTGAAATAGGTTTCATATAGTCAATTGACCACCCAAGTTGACCGGTGATTCACGAACGTTAAAACTTGTAAAAACTATACGATGACATATATATGGTTATATATATAGTTAACATGATTTTATTATAAGTATGTATCTCATTAGGTATTTTAACAACGAGTTATATACATAAAAATGAGACTATTAATTTAAGAAACTCGAAAACGATATATATAACGATTATCGTTATAACAACGTCTTACTAGGTACATATGAATCATATTAAGATATTGATACACTTGGTTAATTATGTTAAATGATAAGTAAATATATTATTAAGTGTATTAACAATGAAATACATATGTAAAAATAAGACTACTAACTTAATGATTTCGAAACGAGACATATATGTAACGATTATCGTTGTAACGACATTTAACTGTATATATATCATACTAAGATATATTATATATCATAATATCATGATAATATAACAATTTAACATCTCATTTGTTATAATAAACAATGGGTTAACAACATTCAACAAGATCGTTAACCTAAAGGTTTCAAAACAACATTTACATGTAACGACTAACGATGACTTAACGACTCAGTTAAAATGTATATACATATAGTGTTTTAATATGTATTCATACACTTTTGAAAGACTTCAAGACACTTATCAAAATACTTCTACTTAACAAAAATGCTTACAATTACATCCTCGTTCAGTTTCATCAACAATTCTACTCGTATGCACCTGTATTCGTACTCGTACAATACACAGCTTTTAGATGTATGTACTATTGGTATATACACTACAATGATCAGCTCTTAGCAGCCCATGCGAGTCATCTAACACATGTGGAAACCATCATTTGGAAACTAGCATAAAATATCTTATAAAATTACAAAAATATGAGTAATCATTCATGACTTATTTACATGAAAACAAAATTACATATCCTTTATATCTAACCCATGCACCAACGACCAAAAACATCTACAAACACTTTCATTCTTCAATTTTCTTCATCTAATTGATCTCTCTCAAGTTCTATCTTCAAGTTCTAAGTGTTCTTCATAAATTCCAAAAGTTCTAGTTTCATAAAATCAAGAATACTTCCAAGATTGCAAGTTTACTTCCAAGTTTTCTAAATCCATTCCAAGTAATCATCCAAGATCAAGAAACCTTTGTTACTTACAGTAGGTTATCTTTCTAATACAAGGTAATAATCATATTCAAACTTTAATTCAATTTCTATAACTATAACAATCTTATTTCGAGTGGAAATCTTACTTGAAATTGTTTTCGTGTCATGATTCTGCTTCAAG